>NW_024105247.1:0-173595 GCF_016802725.1 Solenopsis invicta
TTTCTCGGAGTTTCTTAAGTTACCTCCGTTAGATCGTTTAGTGAAGAATATGAGTGGAGGCGAACAAAGAAGGCTTTCCTTTGCCTGCGCGGTGATCCAAAATCCCGAATTTTAATTTTGATCTAAACCCACAGTGGGTTCGTCCAAAATTAAAATTCGGGATTGTGGATCACCGCGCAGGCAAAGGAAAGCCTTCTTTGTTCGCCTCCACTCATATTCTTCACTAAGCGATCTAACGGAGGTAACTTAAGAAACTCCGAGAAAAAAGTCTGTATTGCTCCTTAAAATAAAATGAAAAAGTTGTAAAATGTTGAAACTTGATGAAATATCTCGCGAACGAATAATTCGAAATACAAACCGTTCGAAATACATTTTCTTGAAAGTATTTTATAAAGGACAGCAGTTGTTATTATTTATTTTGCCATGTGAACTTTATCAATCGCGAAGTCGTAACCGAAACTTGTAAAATGTGTACTTTAATTTAATTCTATTCATGTTATTAAATTCTGTTCAATATTCGATAATTCAAGTAATAATTCTATTTCATCAATTTCACGCGTTCAGTACGAAAACCTTCGAATCGGGCATTTGACCAAGTTTCAAACAATAGTCTCGTTAATCCTATAAGCATTTCTTTTTTTATCCAATTTACGGACGAGAGAATGTCAGCGATTAATTCCTCTAAAATATTTGTCAGTCCGATAAGGTCTCTCATTCGTTCATATTAATAGATACTTGAGAGAACAACAGAGAGGCGCCGCAGCGTCAACAAACGAGTTTCCCGCAAATAATCATTTTCCCCCGACTCGCTGTCGTCCAACGTTCGATTTGCTTTTGGCTCGATTCGCTGATAAGGCGCTACATCAAAGAGAATTCGTGCGCGATATAGATATGTACGCTAAGTGTGTACTCAGCTTTACGCGACACGATTCGCGAATAAACTTCTCAGTATACACGCGACATACTACAACGACTATTAGTATATACTCTTTTGGTACTCTACCGATTTCCTCATCTTCTAGCTCGTTGATCCTGCCGAAGTAATAGAAGGCATCGCTTATGGAGAATTCTCCTGCCAAAGAGATATCTTGCGGCATATAACCCACTTGAGGCCCAGGGACGCAGGAGCCCTTGCTGCCTGGAATTTTCCCCAAGACCCATACCTCTCCGCTGTTAAAATATTGAAGTCCGACAATGCAAGAGAACAGGGTGGTTTTGTCGCATCCACTAGCTCGCAATAGTCCGTATTTGGATTAAGAAAAGGTTTCGTTTACGTACCTCATTTCATTTTAGATGACGTTCTAACAAACAGACGGCGCATAAAGTCGCAAACTTTTCCTTTAATCTGACTATAAACGATTCTATAATCATTCTCCAGTATATGGACTCTCTTTTAAAATCCCGACTTATCTGTTCATATATCTATTCACGTTCGCACTTTACCGAACAATAATAGCATTTATAGTTTCCTTCGTGATATTCTAAATGGACTTGAAACGAATGGCAAACACGATCTGTTAATAAAGTGCTGATCACAATCTCATTGCTTCGATTATTAAATCATTAACTTTCTAGTGCGCCTTCAAATTTATGCGTATATGTCTAACGTTGCACAACGTTAAATACATACCTGACTTATTTTTATTTTCTCATCAAAATCTTAATTTTAATAAATTAAACGAGTATTTGCCTAGGTAAGCGTTATAATTACAAAATCAAACGAACTCACCGAGTGAAGTTCGATTTGAATTATGCTTGTGGTTTTGTCCGTATGGACAATTATACTGTAGTAGTGTTCCTGCTACACGTTGTCACCAACAGTTTAAAATAGGCTGTTTTGTCTTATTTCGAGGGAATTTGCACTATCCTCGGCGACTTGCGTCGTTTGCGTACTTGGACGCTTATTCTTGCGATTTTGAAATGATGGTGACACAAATTAATAAATATATAAATTTTTATTGTCAACCGTAAAAGAATGTGACTCTCACAGAGGTTGCGTGAGAACTAAATTAGTGGAGGGGCTGACTTCACACACACAGACGAAGCGAAGTCCCCTAAAATGAACGCAATATGGCGGGCGCGCTAGTGAGACGTAAAGGGCGCTCTCGCGCTAGTGATACATGAATGGCGCTCTCGCGCTAGTGAAACGTCACGATACATGCGCGGCTAATTTAAATTATGGTAAACTCAACATACCGCCGCCCTTGAAAGCACCAGCTTTCAACATCAAAGAAACGACAAAAAAAAAAAAACTGTACACGGCATGTGGATCGCTAACTTATACACTAACGAAAAATTGAATACAACAAAACACGCATAAAGTACAGTGGTATAAGTTTAACTAAGATAATACATATACTCTGATGCTTATTCCTCCACGGGTAAAACACACAGCCGCGTGATTGGGCGCTTATACACTCCCTTAGGAGTTCGCACGGTGGCGACGCGAACAACACCGTCATCACCCGGATGAATCTGCTCTATCCGACCCAGACTCCAACATAGTAGTGGTAAATTGTCCTCTTGTAATAATATCATCTGCCCAATTTTGATGGGTTTGCTAATTGTGTTCCATTTAGTACGTGATTGGCACGTATGAAGATATTCTTTCACCCAACGGCGCCAGAAATGCTGTTTTAATTTTTCAACACGTTGCCATCGTGATAATTTGTTGATGGGCAAAGTTTCAAGGCTAGGCTCAGGATACGCCGTGATTGGACATCCAATTAAAAAATGTGCCGGAGTAAGGGCATTCAAATCACTGGGGTCGTTGGATAAAGGGGTGAGTGGCCTAGAGTTCAATATAGCTTCTACCTGTGTCAACAAAGTGAGCAGTTCATCATGTTTCAAAGATGCTTCGCCAATAATACGCTTCAAATGAAATTTGGTACTCTTAATAGCCGCCTCCCAAATGCCACCCATATGTGGAGCTCTGGGTGGGATAAAATGCCATTTTATTTTTTCCAGGGCCATAAAATCGACAATTTTTTGCTTAAGACTATCAGTTTTAAACAATTCATACAATTCATTTAACTCACGTTTTGCTCCTACAAAGTTTAACCCATTATCTGAATATATGTCGGTGGGGCGTCCTCTCCGACTCATGAATCGCTTAAATACATTCAAATATGTTTCTGAGGACAAATCTGCCGCTAACTCAATATGAACAGCCTTAGTGGCTAGACAAATAAATAGTGCTATATAGCACTTAACGGTTTTAGAGTTCTTTCTTTGACCTTCCTTGTAAAGGAATGGCCCTGCGTAATCAACGCCACATTTTTGAAAAACATATTTTACCGATCTTACCCGTGTTTCAGGCAAATCTGCCATTAATGTGTTACTTAATGTAGGAGCATTACGCACACAAGTAACACATTTTTTTATCATGCTTCGCACCGTACTTCGAGCTGACGTTGGCCAATAATTTTGCCGAATGGCTGACAAGGTAGCTTGCGCTCCCGCATGTAAGTGACGCTCATGCTCGTATTTAATAATTAATTGTGTAAAGGCATGTTTGCCTGGCAAAAGAATAGGATGTTTATATTGATAAGAAATATCCGCGTTGACCAATCGACCACCGACTCTTAAAATACCATGCATATCTATAAAAGGTTTTAACCTTAAAATATTACTGTTTTTGTTTAAACATCTATTAACCTTAATTGAATGCATTTCCGCCTTGAAGGCATCGTGCTGCACTAACCTTACCAACGCTATTCGAGATTGTTCCAACTCTTCAATCGTTAAAGGTTGAACCTTAACTGAATCTTTATTATTCACGTGTAACATTTTTATTCCTTTTATTTTGCAATTTTTTGTGAATCTATGACAAAAGGCAACGACGCGTATAAGACGTGAAAACTTGGAAAAACGATTAAAAATGTCATATTGTGGTTTAGCTTCTATACCGCTGACTAATGCTGCAACCCTTCCTTCGGGTAGTTCTATGTCTGATGTGTGAAAATTCTCAGAAGGCCATTCGTTTTCATTTAATTTCAACCATGATGGTCCGAACCACCATATATCTAGGTCTCCTAATAAGTCAGGCATAACGCCTCGAGAAAGTGGATCAGCAGAGTTTTCAAGACTAGGCACATGCCTCCAATCGCTAATGTCAGTGAGACGCTGTATTTCCGCTATACGATTAGCTACAAATGGTGTCCATTTACGACTACATGATCGTAACCAACACAATACAATACGAGAATCAGTCCAAAAATACATAGACCTTATCACTACTGGTAAACAACTCCTTACCTTTAGTGTAAGTTGAGCTAACAACAATGCTCCACAGAGCTCGAGACGTGGTATGGATAAAGCCTTAAGGGGAGCCACTCTGGATTTGGAACATAACAGGCGAACTTCAACCTGGCCATTACGAGAAATAGATTTAACATACAGACATGCCCCATAAGCTTGTTGACTCGCGTCCGAAAATCCGTGAATTTCTACATTTTGCATTTCATTACACACGACCATGCGTGGTATTCCGATATTCCTAAGTATTTGCAACTTGCCTTCGTATTCCCTCCAAAGTGTATGCGATTCATTAGATATAGACTCATCCCAATCTAGTTTAGAACGCCATAACTCTTGCATCAAAAGCTTGGCAATTATAACGGATGGACCCAACAACCCCAAGGGGTCAAATATCAAAGCTATTCTGGATAAAATGCTACGCTTGGTAGGCTTTTCCAACGGTTGATGATGTCCTATGCTTGTGAATTTGAATATGTCAGATTCGCAATTCCAACTTACACCGAGAGCTCTAGTCTCATTGCTATGATCAACAGCTAAACTAAATTCCTTGCTACAAGGCACCTTGCTATCTCGCAAAGATGCATGATTTGATGACCACTTCGTTAATTCAAATCCACCTCGATTAAGTAGTTCTGTGGCTTGCTCCTTGATCTTTAATGCCTGCTTTAATGTAGACGCTCCTGTCAATAAATCATCTACATAAAAATCACGTAAGGTGACCTTTGATCCAATGGGAAATGATTCTGCCTCATCTTCTGCAAGTTTTCTAATAGTTCTAATAGCTAAAAACGACGCCGGAACTGTTCCGTATGTAAGTGTAAGGAGTTCAAAACCCTTCAAATCATCTTGTGGAGATTCACGCCAGAAGATACGTTGAAAGCATGTCTGGGATTCATCGATGAGAACCTGCCTGTACATTTTACAAACATCAGCAGTCATTGCATATTGAGGAATACGAAAACGCGTGAGGATCGAAAACAAATCGTCTTGAACTGTCGGTCCGGCTAACAGTGTGTCATTCAATGATAATCCCGACGTGGTCCGGCACGACGCATCGAACACTACTCTTAACTTAGTCGTAGTGCTACTTTCTTTAATAACCGTATGATGCGGTAAATAATACGAGAGTTTGTCGTTCGTAAGATCCTTGATTTCACGCATGTGATTTAAGTTAATATATTCTCGCATAAAATTTTTGTACTGTAAATAGACTGCGGGTTGAGTTGTTAGACGCCTTTCCAAGTTAAGAAAGCGACGCCTTGCGATCTCCATCGAGTCGCCCAATTGCTGAATTTTCTCTTCGTTCACAGGTAATTTAACTATAAACCGACCTTCTTTGTTACGCCTAACATTCTGTTGAAAGTGCGTTTCACATAGTTGTTCATTGAGAGTACGAGGTGCTGTATTAGCAGAAGAAATATCATGCTCAACCTCCCAGAATTTCGAAATGGAGTCATTTAGTTTGTCGACCGCAGTAACGTGACAGACTGGTGTCGCTATATTCGAGCAATCGAACGATGGACCTCCGACCACCCACCCTAGCTTTGTTTTCTGCAACGTAGGATGAGCCTTGCACGATTTAATCTGACCGACACATAAAAGTGGCCAAAATAATGGAGCTCCGATGAGCATATCAATATCACTTGGAATGTTAAAGTTAGGATCTGCTAGTGCTAAATTTGACGGGATGTTATAATCTGACATCGGATGAAATTCTTGAGGAATTCTTTGTATAATACTATGAAGAATTATGCATTCAATAGTTTTAGTATATGCATTAACTCGAGATCGAAAAGTGACATTGACTATTCTTTTTGATTCGAATTGTCCTTCTGCTGCACCAGACATTGAAATGTGAAAATCTCGTACATTAAGTTGTAATTTATTTGCAAAATTTTCTGTAATGAAATTCAACTGCGAACCACTATCTAATAGAACTTTACAACCATGGGTTTGTCCTCTGGAATCGTACACACTGACTATAGCGGTGGCAAGCAAAACATTACAAGCATTACTCATCTGAGTGCATTGAGTTACTACCGGCGATGGCGAGTCAGATGAAGACTCATTTGCCTTAGACAGTGAAGCTGTCTGTTGCTGATCTTTTTTTGCTATCTCATTTTTTGCTTCAAAATGTAATAATGTGTTGTGTGTCTTTCCACATTTACGACAAGAACTAGCTGTACAATTTTTAGCCTGATGTGATCCTGCCTTTAAACAATTGATACATAAATGTGCATTCTTAGCGACTTCAAAACGCCTTTCGACAGGAAGATTACGGAATGATTCACATTGAAAAATCAAGTGCTTACCCTTACAATGTATACAAGATTGATTATTTGTAACTACGTGCGCAATAGGATATTTGGCCTTCTGTGAATTGTTCGTTACATCAGAGTTCACACGTCCTGTTGATTTGTTTGATATCGTTTCCAAGGCTTGACATCTTTTTGCCAAAAAATCTGTAAGTTCCCTGAATGTTGGTATTGTCGTGTCTGTACGACTCGTTTCCCATTCTTTGATCGTAGTGGAATCAAGCTTAGTCAACACCAGATGAACCATCACATCATCCCATGTGTCAACTGGTCTCTGTAATGCCTTAAGAGCCCTGAAATGTTTAAGCACATTGTCGAGTAAAACACGCAATGCTGTGCAATTTTCTTTATGAATTGGAGCAATCTCAAATATCGCCTTAATATGTGTTTGTACTATACGCCTCTTATTATCGAAACGTTCGCTTAACAATTGCCATGCTTCGGCATAATTATCTGTTGTGATATCGAAAGATTTAATAACTTCCGCCGCCTTGTCTTTTAATGACGAGCGCAAATAATGGAATTTTTGAATAGACGACAATTTTTCATTAGCGTGAATGAGTTTATCAAATGAATCATGAAAGGTGTACCACTCTTCATACGAACCAGAAAAAGTAGGCAACTGTATTTTCGGCAATCGAATATTTGAGTCTGAATTATGTTGAGACGTAACTACTTGATTAGACACACTAGTGCTCGGTCGTGATTCTATCTGAGATTGTTCAATTACATTAATGCGCTGCTCATGTAAAGACATGAGTTGAAAATACGCTTCTTCAAACCGCGCACGATCTTCTACATATGCTGCAGTCACAGTAGTGTCCTTGTCTATCGCTAAACATTCGAGTCGCGATTGCACTTCGTCGTATTGTTCGAATAACTCCGCTAGTTTTTTCTTGCGCTCAATTAACTCAAATTTCGTTGCACGCAACGCTTGTGCGGACTCTAGAAATGTTTTGAGCCGCGTGACCGAGCCCTTTATGCTCGTTCGCCGTGTTTTCGCTTCAGCTTCCGTAAGACTCATCGCGCCCTTTTATACAATGACTGAAAACGATTGACTTACGTGTGTATGACAATGTATACCAATGTATTGTTACGTATGTTACATCGAGTCGTCGACGCAGCAATGCAGTCGTGTGTTGATGCTTCAATGAATGCCAGCTGTAGCCTTGAGTGTGTCCCGTCTACGCTGTCCAAACCTCCTTCCGTCGAAGTAGTTAATCCTCCATGCAGTGGTATGGAAGTTTCGAGAATGCTCGGCGTCCGTAATGGCGGATCCGAGCTTGCGACAATTTGAGATGCTGTAGCGCGTGATATGTAACGCCAACCTTTTATGGTGTATGTCTCAGCCGTCTTTGGTTATGTCCGAAAACGACAGATTCCAGGCCGATGTGAATTAGGCTGATAATTGCAATATGTGCTTCCAGCTCACGCACCGAATATACCATTCGGATTTATGCTTCTAGACGCGTGCCAATATGGCTGTGCACGCGTTGTATGAGAGATCTTTTACGACGACGTATCCGGCTCGAAGGACCAATGTTTTGTCTTATTTCGAGGGAATTTGCACTATCCTCGGCGACTTGCGTACTTGGACGCTTATTCTTGCGATTTTGAAATGATGGTGACACAAATTAATAAATATATAAATTTTTATTGTCAACCGTAAAAGAATGTGACTCTCACAGAGGTTGCGTGAGAACTAAACTAGTGGAGGGGCCGACTTCACACACACAGACGAAGCGAAGTCCCCTAAAATGAACGCAATATGGCGGGCGCGCTAGTGAGACGTAAAGGGCGCTCTCGCGCTAGTGATACATGAATGGCGCTCTCGCGCTAGTGAAACGTCACGATACATGCGCGGCTAATTTAAATCATGGTAAACTCAACATAGGCGCCAAAAAAGAAAGGTGGCGCCTTGATCGGATACTCGCGCCTTCAGTCTCCTACGGTTCTATTCCGTTCCGCCATATCATTTGTTCAGACAATAAAGCAAATCGCCTAAATAAATTCCAAGATTGGGTGAAAAATTCTATTATGGGAGGGAAAAAAAGGTCCATACGGACAAAACCACAAGCATAATTCAAATCGAACTTTACTCGGTGAGTTTGTTTTATTTTATAATTATGCTCTGTGGTTTTGTCCGTATGGACAATTATACTGTAGATGTTCAGAAGGCAATTTGCGTTCTGAAGAAAGAGAAGAAAACTAGATTCTTCTCGCTGGTTTTTCTGTTTATTAAACATCTTAGTACAAAAAATTATATCTTATCGATATTTCTTGTTAGTAACTGAATAGAAAGAAAAGACAAAACTTTTTTCGCAGGTGCCCGAGTAACTTCAAGTACTCCTGCTCTTATCTATAAAATCTCACCTATAAGGAGTGAAAAATTTATCTATAAATCTTTCAAAATTCAGTAAGACCTATAGATATTTAAGGTTGTAGGACGGAATTGCTAAAATCTTCCATATTTATAATTGGACGGTTATAAAAACGCGCGAAAATTTGGGATGACCCCGACCTGCAGCCCGTTTTATCAAATCTAAGGTTACTCCTTTTTGGGCTGCCCGAGAAGTTGAAGCGTGGCGCGTACTGTGTGAAGTAAAGAAATCGGTCCTAACTACACAGTCTTCTAGGCTCGAACGTAACCAGCGGCTAATCGTCCGTTGACCAACGGTCCTATGAGGGCGAACAAAGGAAATAAAAAAGGAATCGTCCAAGAAAGTTTGTAGATTTTGGGTTACCTCTAAATAATGTTTGACTAATTTGTAAATGCGAAGACTTTCGTAACCTTTAAATGGAGAGAACGAGATAGACGGTTGTGAACAATCTAGGGCGGATGTTTCAATGCGCCCTGGTACCTTGATAACAAGTTTATCCCCCATAAAAATCTGAGATAGTTTAAAAGACGCAAGCGTCTGTACACGTTAACCGGTGCCCAAGGAGAGGAGTAGGACCAATTTCTTTGTAATAATATCAAATGAAAGCGAATCATGAGGGAACCAGGTGGCGAGTTTAGCCAGTACTGGTGCCGGATCCCAAATAAGGTCGTAACGAAGGCGAGAAGGTTTTTCAGGACTCCTACTCCTTTACAAAAGCGTTTTACTAACGCGTGATTTCCTATCTCATTATGCGTGATAAGAGAAATAGCGCTACGCATGGTGTTAATTGTTGAGTATGAATTTGCTTGTTACAGCTCTTGTGCTAAAAATATTAAAAATTGTGCAGGGCTTGCGAAAGGAGAAATCGATATGGATTGGCAATAAAATCACCAGTCTTTCAAAGGCTTAGAGTATTGCTTAACTGTTGAATTAGATAGTGAGGCTAATGTAGCCTCCAGAGCCCTCTGCGAATCATTTCGATTTAGAAAGGCTAGCCGGATAAGCTCCCTGCCGCCAAGGAAAGAGTTTTCCATGCAGGGAGGTGGACTCTGAAAGGAGAAGAGAGCAAATTGTAAGATGGTGAGAATATTATGGGCTCTCTGGTTAGAAGACGACAAAACAAGGGAAATTAGGCTTATGAAGGCCATCAGGGCCCTACCACAACCCCCTTCGCCTTATCGTTTATAATTTTCCGGAGGACCCGAGGTATTAAAATGAATGGCAAAAATGCAAAAAACCTTACACCTGACCAAGAAAATGTAAATGCACCTACTCCTATAGAGCCCGGATCTGGGAACCAAGATACGTAAATCGCACATTTCGCATTAATGACTGAAGCGAATAGGTCTATGTCAAAAGGGCCAAAATGAGACCGAATCATCAAAAAGGCGGCTTGTGATAAGGATCAGTATCTGGACTCACTATTCTAGATTCTCGATCAGCGATAGAGTTATCGATCGAGGCAATATAAGATGCAAATAACAAAATATTGCGCTTTTCGCACCATGACCAGAATGTTTTGCTAAGGCTGATAGATGCGGGTACTAAACAGAACCAAAACGATTGATATATGATATCCCTGTCGTGTTGTCTATGCGGAGAAGGATGTTGCAATCAGAAAGATCCTCTGCAAAACCATAAAAGGCGGCTTTTAGTTCGAGGGAGTTTATATGAGCGGATTTCTCACTCTCCGACCACCATCCTCGAGTATGCAACTCACTGCAAGAAGCGCCCCACCCCGTTAGGGATGCATTTAAAAATATCTCTCAAACTGCTGCATTTGAACGGAATTTAAAATAAACCTGATTAGAATCCGATAAGATCTTAATCCACTTGGAATTCTTGGAACTCTTTAGCCAAGTGGAAAGAAGTTTTCATTTTAGCCATATAATTACCGTTTGCATCCCTTAATGCTGGAAATTTTTCTCTCTCAAATTCTTTAGTATACAGGAGTCCGTATTGCACCGCCGGACATATTGAAATTAACGAGACGATCATGCTTGCGAAGTCTTTAATTCGGCATCTAGATTTTCTTGAGAAATCGGAGATCATTTTAAGGAAAGGTAAGCGCCTTTTAGGAGGGATCGCAATCGACTGCGCCACGGAATTATAAATAAATCCCAAGTATTTTCAGGACTGTGCAGGGATAAGTTGCGATTTCAAAAAATTAATAAGGAAACCTAACGACGAAAGCAAGTTTATGGAAGCGTTTAGATTTCCCAAGCAGTTTTCCCGCGAGGACCCAAAATGCAGAAAATCATCCAGACAGACAACCGAGCAAAATCCTTCATTCCGCAAACGGGTTAATACTGGTCTTAAAATCTTAGTAAATATATATGGTGCTGTAGAGAGCCCAAAAGGCAAGGCTGCGAACTAATACGTAATTCTACGCCACTGAAAGCGGAGAAAGCGGCGACTTCTGGGAGAGATTGGGACGAGTAAGTAAACGTCTTCCAAATCTATAGTCGTCATTCATGAATCATGGACCATCAATTGAATCACCATGCGCCAATCCTCTAACTGAAAATAAGGGGGAGATAAAAAATAATTCAAATCTTTTAAATTCAAGATAAAACACATTCCACCCGATGACTTTTTTATGAGAAAGATCTGTGATAAAAATTGATCCGCAGAGGGTGAAGTGGCTGTTATAGCACCCTTGGAAAGTAGGCGCAGAATTTCTTTATCGCAGGCCTCTGCCATGGTTGTAGAGAAATTTGGCTCTTGTAAACGATTACGAATAGGCGGTGGTGAGGAGAAGGGTATTTCATAGCCTCGAATTGCTTTCAATACCTCTGAATCCCGCGTTACCTTTTCCCACTGCAATATATATTTTGAAAGTTTACCGGCCGTTCTTACTTCTTCTAACGGTGAGAACGTGTCCGGGAGCGAGATCGATAGCGAGTGCTGCGGGATCGGTCCGACTTTGTCCTGGCCCCCGTGCTGCGAACTGAGAGTGCTTGTTTTGACACATGGGCTTTGCGGTTTCCCTTGTAGGTTAGGAACTGCTTTGTTGGTTATTGTTGACTGATTTGATAGCTTGTTTTAGTCAATGCACTAGATCCTGACGAAAATCTTGATAGATCCTTGCCTGCTTTTTCACAAGCTTGAGCTGACTTCAAAACTTCCGCAAAAAACGAGCCAAAGAGCCATTTGTCAACTGCGGATTGATCGGCTGCCAACTTACCCACAAATGGTAGACATGGTTTGATGACTAACTGTCTAGCTAGGGACAGCCTATACTGGTGGTCCGCCAATAGGTGGATGCCATCTGCCAATTTTGCAATAGCAGGTTTTACATTTGGCTGTAAAGGTCGATCTTGATAGGCTTTCAAGAGATCTAAAATTCCTGAGCCAAAAGCGTTGAGACAAGCGCCTACTTGTAGCTGAGCCTTACATTGATATTCGTCCCGCTTTAAGACGCTATGATGTTTTGAAAAAACAAAAACGCCGACCTTATTTCGTTGTTTAACTTAGGGGGTCCAATATCTGCTAAACTTCCTATAAATTTTGATAGCAGATTTATACGCAGCTCTTCTTTTAGACCCGAGCGAACCTCACTTTTAGTAGATTTGAAAACAGTATGGTCCCAGAGAGACTCATTTGAAGTCAGATGCTTTCCGAACAATTCGTTTATTAGTGAGGCGTCATTATCTTTATCTAAATCTGGCGATCTTGCAATAATTATCTCGGGGTCGAAGCGAACTGTCGGTGGACACCGTTGAACTGAAAAAAGAAAGAAGCATGATCAGATAAGGCAATCGGTTATGTTCCTTCTTTGCCGTACCGAAGGAATATACATGGTTTGCCGCCCCGGTTCTGAAGAACCGTCTGCCTATCTGCTTGCCCGTTAACCTCTGTATGGGAGATTTGTACATCTCCCAACAGGGAAGGATCAGTGTCCTCAGCCATGACGTCTCCTTTTACCACGTCTTTCGCAATAATGTTTTCCTGTACGATGTCCTCTGCTACAACATCCTGAATATGGCTCAAAGCGTCTATTTCAGGAATCCTCGGATTGGTGTGCTTTTCCATAAAAGCGAGAATCTCCCTGAGTGCCAAAGTCAACTCATCACGTTGAGAAGAGGGGGCAGGCTAGTCTCCGCGTGAGTCACGTGAGCTAACCTCTATTGAGGATGCGTCAAGATCTGTATGATATACGGGATCTCTCGATGAATTTCTTGAATCTCGTTCCCGTGATCGTCTCACAGAACGATAACGATGCCTATGCTTATGTTTAGGCATATCGAGAACGATAATTCACTGTAAACTAACGAAATAGAAAAAGGAACGAACTGTTGGTTGCGTGCAACAGAAAAACAATGATATGGCGGAACGGAATAGAACTGTAGGAGACTGAATGCGCGAGTATCCGATCAAGGGCGCCACCTTTCTTTTTTTTGGCGCCTATTCTAAACTGTTGGTGACAACGTGTAGCAGGAACACAACTACAGTATAATTGTCCATACGGACAAAATCACAGAGCATAATTATAATAGAAATATAATCAAATTCTTTAGACATTAACCTAGATAACATACAGAATTCAAAATGAATTCAGATTTATCATCAATAAAGAGCTCATTTTTCTGACTTTTCAGAAGAAGTGTTTTTTTTTGCGTCTTAAAATAAACGCAGAATTGATGACAAAAACCTGAATTTTTTTAATACTTTTTGAATTCTCTGCGCTAATGGACTATTAGGTATAAATCTTTAATGAAATTAGAATGATTCTGATAGTTTCCGAAAGATTTTCTTATTAAAATATTTGTTAAAATATTATACGATTATCTTGTAATAAATATACGACAGTGTATTTTACAAGCGGTGGTAGTAGTTTAAGCAATTGTTGAAGATACGCGGAAAAATCTATGACAATGCAGTTTCAAGCAATTTTCAATATATTGAAGAGTGAAAAAATTAGTATCAAGTTGTAAAAAATACGCTGTGTAAGAAATTTAAGATTGTGGTGAAGTGGTTTAGCAATGAGAGTGCTAGCGGTTGTGTGTGAAACGAAAGATTCCGAATTAATTTCCTTAATTTTTTCGTCGCTTAAACACCTGTATACAAATTTTTGTTGTGTTTGAAGAATAATATTAAAAATCGGATAAGTAATCGTAAATATTAATCAATGGTGACTTTATTGCATTGCTTTTTCTCTCGAGATCGCCTTCTCAATGACTTCACTCAGATTCGTTTGTTTAATAATAATAATAATAATAATAAAACAGAGGGGGCGGTCCTCGGATCGAAGATCCGCCTACGGCACGCAGACTGTTGTCCATTGTGTCACCCTCCAGTCGTTTGCCACCTATGGGAGCCCCAATTCCCTCCAAAAGAGACTCAGGTTTCTCATAGGTAGCCTGCTAATCTGCCCTGGCTCGGGAAATGCCAAGCCTAGCAGTTTTAGTCTCAGCCCCGCATAGGCCGGACAGTCACACAAAATGTGGAGACTTGTCTCCTCTTCCTCCTCACAAGCCCTACACTCGGCCGTATTAGATCGGCCCAGCCTGTGCATGTGGTAATTGAGGGCTCCATGGCCAGTCAGTATTTGCACTACTAGCCTGGCGTTTCTTCTGCTCAAGGACCTTATGTCCCCGACTAGGCCCTCACTAGGTGTTTCCCCCAGTAGAGCCCTGGCCTGTCGACATTTTGTCCTCAGCTCATTTTTCCAAAACTCGAGGTGCTCGTTCCGTAACCAGGCCCGGAGCCTCCTCCTGCCAAGACAGAAAGGGACCCCTAGCACCGGTCCCGGCCCAAACACCTCCATTCTTAATGCGGCGCTGGCGAGTCGATCGGCCTCTTCATTACCCTCAATCTCCGAGTGACCGGGGACCCAGGTCACGATGACTTTTTTATCCCTCGCCAGCTTATTCAGTGCATTTCTGCAGCCCCAGACCAGCCGCAAGGTGCAAATCGGAGCTTCGAGTGCCTTGATAGCAGCTTGACTGTCCGAACATATTCTCACGCGCCCAACTGTCTCCTTCCCTTCCAGGGCCAGTTGGGCACATCTCGGGATTGCCACGATCTCCGTTTGGAAAACTGTGGCGTACCCAGCCAGGGGCAGGCTTTCCGCCACCCTCCTTTGTCGGCAAACAATGCCCGCGCCGGAGATCCCCGTCTTGGAGCCATCTGTTAACCAGACGTCCCAGGCCTGAACCAGTGCCCCGGGTTCTTTCCAGTCCACGAGTCCTGTAACCTGCACTTTAAAGCGCCTGTCCAGGGCCCGAACTGCTGGCATCCTGTCTTGCTTCATTCCAAAGATGGAATCGGTCAGCACGCCGTTGGGGAACCTAGTGTGCGCAGTTCCCTCCTTCCACTACAATTCGCAGGCTAGTCGGTGTGCAGCGATTGCCGCCGTTCCCACCACCACCTGGTGAAGTGGTTCAATCCCGAGCAAAATGCCCATGGCTGCCACGGCGTAGTTTTACAGTGGCTTTCAAGATGTTCCCTTCACGACAGCTTCTTATCTAGGATTACTCCCAGATATTTTACTGATTCAGCTGGGGCTAGTCTTGTACCTTCAAAGATGGGCCTTATTATAGTGCCCACTTTATATTTGCGAGTGAAAACAACGAGCCCCGTTTTCAGCGGATTCACTGACAAACCGGTCCCCCTGCACCACCGCTCTACTGTTCCCAGTGCGTTCTGCATGAGCTCCAAGAGAGGCTCGAGGAAGAGTCCTTGCACTAGCAGAGCAACGTCATCAGCGTAGCTCTGCACAAAGGAGCCCCTCTCACTCAGCTTCTCGAGCAGCCCATCCATCACCAGGCACCATACAGTGGAGAGAGCATCCCACCCTGGGGGCACCCCCTCTCCACCCATCCACAGACCTTCGTTGTTCCCAACGAAGCTACAACTCGTCGCCCTAGCATGCCCCGGATCCACTCCACGAGTTTCTCCGGCACACCCCTGTGCAACGCTTCTTCACACACCACTTTGTGCGGAGTGTTGTTGAAAGCACCCTCTATATCTAAGAAGGTGCCCACCGCATAGCCGCCCCTCTCCAGTTGCCCCTCAATAAACGACACAGTCGCATGTAGAGCCGTCTCCGTGGAGTAGCCCATGCGGTATGCGTGCTGTGCGTGGTGCAAGGGGCGCCGCGGGAGGACAATGTCCCTCACATACGCGTCGACCAATTTCTCCAGAGTCTTCAGGAATAACGAAGTCAGACTTATCGGTCTGAAGTCTTTAGCAGAAGAGTAGCTCGCTCTTCCCGCCTTCGGGATAAATACCACTCTCGCTAGTTTCCATGCACTAGACGTATGGCCCAGAGCCAAACATACCCTCAAAGTCCTTGTCAGAGGTCCCACGACCAACTCCAACCCCTCCTGTAGAAGAGCCGGAAAGACTTGATCTGGTCCCGCTGACTTAAAGGGTTTGAAGGTGTTTATCGCCCATTTCACTTTTTCGGGCTTGACAATGCTGGCCGCTAATCCCCAGTCCGCCTTACGGGCCCTGCGCGAGCCCACCGCATCGTGGGCGAACAGTTCTTCGTGCTCTCTACGAAAGCCCGGAAAGCTGCCCTCTAGCAAGTGCACCAGGCACTGCTCCTCGGTCACCATTGTGCCATCACGGAGACTAATGGAGTACAGGACGGCGTTTGGGTTCCTGGCTAGAATCCTGCATAGTCTTGCGGTTTTGGGCACGCCCTCTACCGACTCGCAGAACTCTCTCCAGCTTCTTTTCTTGGCTTTCACCACAGAGTCTCTGTAGTCTTTCTGGGCCTTTCTATGAAGTTCCCAGTCCGACTGGCGGCGCGTGTTTCTGGCCCTATTCCAGGCCCTCCGAGCCGCACTTCTGAGCTCCTGCAGCTTAGGACTCCACCAGGAGTTGCCTCTGGAGTTTTTAACCGCCCTCTCCGGGCAGTTCTTCTCGTAGCTTTCCACCAGAGCCCTCTGCAGGTGATCTACGCAGAGCTCCAGTTCCTCCTCGGTCCCGTGCCCCCTTGGGAAGCCCTCGAGATAGCATTTCAAGTCCACCCGATAGGAGTCCCAATCGGTCCTCTTAAGATCCTGGAACATCGCCACCTCTCTTCTGGCCCAAGCCAGCTTGAAGGTGATTTGCCTATGGTCTGACAGAGAAGGTTCGCGCGAGACCCTCCATCCGACCACGTTCCTCGATACACACCTAGAACAGACAGTAAGGTCGAGAACCTCTCTCCTCACCGCCGTGCAAAAGGTGGGCTCGTTACCTCTGTTAAGAATCTCCAGGTCTGTCGACGCTAGAAATTCCAATAGCCTTTTACCTCTATCGTTGGTGTCCATGCTTCCCCAGACCGTGTGGTGCGAAGTAGCATTGCATCCCACTATCAGGAGAAGCCGCTCATTTTGGCAGTACCCTATCTGTCTGGTCACCGGTTCCGGTAGCGGCGGGGCCCCCTCGTCGTGAGGATAATACGCGGAGCACACTACTACCCTCCTCTTGCTCCCCAAGGAATTGGCGACGTCAAGCTCGACCACCGCCGCATCTCTGGAACATAAATGTGACATTAATCGGGCGTTAATGCCCTTCACCGTTACGCAGGCTCTGGGCTTTTCAGCTGTCGGAGACTTAAATATTCTCCCGCATTCGTTTGTTTACAACTTTACTATTTAAATTAATACAAAGACGACTAACCTTTTGTCGGCTTTGCATTTAAATTCTTTGTGACGTATACAAATTTTTCAAAGATGTTGTGAATGTACGATAACATAAATCATGGAATTTTTTTTTTAACAGTGTCATCACTATTAGAATTATTCATGTTGATGTTTATTTCAGTGTGTGTCTATAAATTAGCGATTTCGGACAGCTCACGCAACACTAACCGCGCTGGACTCTCATTTGTCTTGTATATTTATTCTGATGCTTGTTAAATATCGAAAATCATTTATTCAAATTTAACATAGAATTTTATTACAAAAATATATATTTTTAAATTTCCATCGTTTAGAATTTTCCTGATTTAAAATATTTCTGCGTTCAAAGACTATAGAGATACCATAAAAAAACATCAATTTATTCCTGTTTAATATTAAACAATAAATTATATCTCAATGTTTGTGAATATTAGTGTAACGCTCGATTTATCGAAGAAATATTTCAATATATATATTTCGTTTACAAAACCGCATTAACAAAATTCCATGTTATTGTTTTTATTCTGCATAACTCAAAATGTGTACAGCCAAATAAAAAGTTAAATAACAAAAAAACATTCGAGTTTACACAAATTCGTGTGATAATACACTAGTTTAAAAACATTGAGAAAGTATATATAATTAAGTGTTAAAATGTACCTTGCAAAAGTTTAGAAATCTTCAAAAGTAAAAATGCCTTATAACAATTAATGATTGTGTATTAGCATATTAACGCCATTAAAAAACAGCGGGCTACTATAAATAAATAATTCCATAAACAATTATTAGAATTCGTCTGTGTATACTAACAAACATAATTATAGTAGTAAGATGTCTACAGTAACCATAATACTCTTTTCTCTTATATGTATATAAGTAATAAATTATTATATAATAATAAATCATTGAATAATAAATTATATAATAGTGAATTATTAAATATACGTAAATTTCTTACATAGAACCCCTGGAAACGGTCATCTTCAAATTGTTCAGCACCAGTGCTCTTTTCCATAACGCTTCATGGCGTTTCTTACGACCACCGCCTCTTGTTGCACCATTTTGCGAAATATGGTAAAGAGTGTTCGATCAGCGACTAAACTATAAATAGAACAAGATAAAGATCGCTAAATATATGGCAGAAGTGCGTGGTTTTTTGCAACAAAGGTCAGAGTATCAATCATGTAACTTTTTCCTCCATTAATTTCAATGGCGAAAGATTTTACTTTTCACCTTTCTACTCTAAGGAAAAATTACATAATCGATATCCAATAGTCTACGTCGTAACTCTTAACGACAGTTTCATAATCATTAATCGTTATAACGTCGTTGCGCAACTCTTTTACCGTACATTACTATATTTTACGATATATTACCGTATATAGATACGCAATGTTACGATGACAATATTTTCTTCGAGAAAATAAAGGACAAATCTGAAAATTTTAAGGCTTTATTCCTAGATATTTCCAAATCGTTTTATGGCAATTAGAAATCAATGTGTTTCAAAATTTTCTTATGTAGTATCAAAATAAGGTACTTTGCAGTTTTTTGATAATTTTAAACTGATTCGGCTGTGTTGGAGGGGCAAGCCAATCACGCGCGTTCTGAACGGCGCGGCAAGTACGTGAACGCCGAGCTTTGGCTAAGGCGAATCGAGCATTAGAGACAAAGTCCCCGCAAAAAGAGTCGCGCGGCGAACGAGTCCCGAAACCGCATAACAAATTAATAGGCAAGGCGACACGCCAATTCAACGATATCTCCGGCGGCCGTATGATCACGGCTAACGACGATCCGCACGTGCGGCGAGGGCTTTGCGCTTCCCGGGAAGACGGTCCGTTCACGGAGCTTCTACGGCGGGACGGCTTAAAACAATACGCGGCAGCCGACGCTGGGTGCTCGACGAGTTCGGGCATTGAGGTGGCGAGCCAGCCAACACTAAGAGCAAGGTGCGTTCAATTGCCACGCGGCGGGACGCAATGCACACTAAACTAAATGGCTCAACTTCAGAACGCGAGCGGCGACACAGACAGCTCGTGGTTTACAATCGCGGTTAGACGGAGTCACTCGGGGACCTTTTTTGCAGGTTCTTCTCCGCTCCTCGATCCGCGGGGCTTGTCTGGGCCTGGCACACTCTACGATAGCCGCTCCCGATATCTCGCACGCTCGCTCACGCTTCGCACAGCAGGGATCGCCGGGTCGCACGCAAAAGGCCGAGAGGATCGCACTCGATGCGCGATCGATGAGCGCTACCCCTCCCACAGGGTGCGCGATATCCTTGCGCCTAGCGGCGCGGCCTATGCGCCGGCTTATCTAGCAGCGAGTCACGGTATGCGCAATGTCGGGTTCCGCAGGTGTGTGCGGTCCCCGTCGGCATCCGACATCCTCGTCGCTCTCGTCGTCCTCGCGGACGACAGCAGCAGCAGAATTTTTCCAGCGACGATTCTTCGCCGCTACCCTCCTCGATGGACAGCCGGCATTCGACGGCCTTCGTCCTGGCCGTTCGTCCGCCCGTCTGCCCATCAGCCACTGCGAACCTCTTTTGCGTGGCGCTTATCTGTCGCCACGTCTTGTCTCCTCCTCTCCGTCGGCGTTTTCCTGTGCGCCGGCCCTGGTCGATCGCCCTCTCCTTTTCCGGTCGCGGTCTGTCTCCCTCGCCGCGGCTGGTCCTTAGGCGGCGTTTGCCAAGGTGCCCGCGGTTACATGAAATAAGCCGCGAATGAGTAAATAAAATAAGACGCGACGCAGTCCCGCCGGAGATTTCGCTCTCTCGCTGAGTGCCCGGCCCGGTCGTACGCGCCTCCTCGCGCTACGCTTAGGCGGAGGACGAAGTGGCGAGGCAGATAAAACTGCCACGTCACAATATATATATATATATGTTGGAATTAATTCGTAGCGTTTTACGAGAAATGGCGGGGATACTACAGTTTTCTGTTTTTACCGTCAGAAGCAAATTTATCTTAAATCAGTTGTTAGGTTAGGTGTTATTTTTACGACATCTTACTTTCACTTGTTAATAACATCAAGTTATAATTATTTAAATATGTCTAAATTTATACCAAATAAAGTGTTTTTGCGAGGAGTTTTATTACATTACTTTCATATGAATAAAACTGCGGAAAGCCATGGGATTTTAGAAGAAGTTTACGGTGAGCAAGCTTTAGCTGAACAAACGTGTCGGAAGTGGTTTGCGCGATTCAAGAGCGGTGATTTCGACTTAGAAGACAAGGAACGACCTGGACAGCCAAAAAAGTTTGAAGACAAAGAATTGGAGACATTACTTGAGGAGAACTCAACTCAAACGCTCGAAGAGTTGTCCACATCGTTGGGGTTGACTTTTCAACAGTGGGAAAACGACTTAAAGCGTTAAGGATGATCCAAAAGGAAGGACATTGGATCATCCGAATTAAAGCGAGGGACGTTGAAGGCGTTTTTGATTGCGAGTTTACTGCTTCACGGTACAAAGAACGTAGTTTTTTACATCGGATTGTTACGGGTGATGAAAAGTGGATATATTACGATAACCCCAAGCGCAAAAAATCATGGGTTAAGCCTGGACAACCATCATCATCAGTACCAAAACGTAATATTCATGGATCTAAGCTTCTTCTTTGCATTTGGTGGGATCAACGGGGTGTGGTTTACTACGAACTGCTGAATCCGAATGAAACCATCACTGGGGATCGTTACCGACTGCAATTGATGCGCTTGAGTCGGGCATTGAAGGAGAAACGGCCGGAATGGAGCGAAAGGCACGACAAAATTATTTTGCTGCACGACAATGCTAGACCGCACGTCGCAAAGCCAGTGCAAACGTACCTGCAAACACTGAAATGGGAAGTCCTAACCCACCCGCCGTATTCTCCAGATATTGCTCCTTCGGATTATCACTTGTTCCGGTCGATGGCCCATGGTTTGTCCGCGGAGAAATTTACTTCTTATGAAGAATGCAAAAAACGTGGATTGATACATGGATAGTCTAAGGACGAAGCGTTTTTTTTTCGACGGAGTATCCGTCTCTTACCGAAGATGGGTAATAAAGTTGACTCGCCCTTTTTGTTTTTTTTGTTTGGGGGAAAGCCAGTCGGACCCCGTCCTTTCTCTTGCCGCGGCTATCGGCCGCCCGGACCCAAATGGATATCGTCTTTTTTTGTTGTTTATTTTTGTTTTTTTTGTCGATTGGTGAGGTATTTGTTAATAAACGCTTATTTTGTATACGTTACTGTCTTTGGTTTTGGTGTAAATGCGCCCTGCTCCGTCTCCGTTCCCCATGTCCCATCCGGTCGCCGACGCGAAAGCGCACGCTAGACTTAGGAGCGCGTTGGAGCCGATCGTCCGGGACCAGAATCGGCGGGACCGCGAGATGAAAGAGCGAATAGCCAGGGGATGACCATGTCTCCCTGGCCACGTCCTAACAATTACGATTTTTTTTTGTTGTTGTTTGGTATGGTCATCTGGACCGTTTTGGTTGGTTAACCATTTGCTTTTCTTTGCGAATCGGTAAGAATTTTTTTTTGGTGTTGTGCCGTCTGTTTTTTTTGGTGATATCGCAGCCGACATGCTGGAGATTTCGGTCGCTCTGAGGCGCCTTCCTCGGTAGCTCGTGGCTGCAGAGGGGCAGCTGGACCGGCACGGTCCCGCTTGGCATGGGGGGTTGTGACGTGGCAGTTTTATCTGCCTCGCCACTTCGTCCTTCGCCTGAGCATAGCGCAAGGAGGCGCGTAAGACCGGGTCGGGCACTCAGCGAGAGAGAGAAATCTCCGGCGGGACTGCGGCGCGTATTGATTTCATTTATTCATTCGCGGCTTATTTCATGTATCCGCGGGCACCTCGACAAACGTCGCCTAAGGACCAGCAGCAGCTAGGAGGATGGGCAGCAGCAGGACAAGGAGAAGGCGATCGTCCAGGGCCGGCGCACGGAAAACCGACGGCGGAGAGAAGGACGAGACTCGACGTGGTGGCAGAGATGCGCCACGCAAAAGAGGCTCGCAATTGGCGCAGCCGAGGGACAGGCCAGGACGGACGAACGGCCAGGACAAGGGCCGTCGAATGCCGGCTGTCCGTCGAGAAGGGTAGCGGCGAAGAATCGTCGCGGGAAATTTCTGCTGCTGTTGTCGTCCGCGAGGACGACGAGAACGACAAGGATGTTGGATGCCAACGGGGACCGCACGACACCTGCGGAGACCCGACACTGCGCTGCCGTGACGTCACGGCTAGATAAGGGCGGCCGCTGATAGGCCGCGCCGCTAGGCGCAAGGATATCGCGCACCCTGTGGGAGGGGTAGCGCTCATCGATCGCGCATCGAACGCGATCCTCTCGGCTTTTGCGTGCGACCCGTCCGACTGCGTGCGTGTGTGGAAAAGAGCGAGCGAGTGTGAGATATCGGTCAGCTATCGGCCTGTCCGCTATCGAAAGGAGTGCCCGGCCTTGGCGAGCGAGTTGAGGACGCCCGAGGACCCGAAGGAGGACCGTGCGGAAGTCGAGGTGACCCTCTAACCTTCGTGTAAAGCCACGAGCTGTCGGTGTCGACCGGCTCGCGTTCTGAGGTGGAGCCCTTAGGTTCGTGTGCGAGTGCGTCCGCCGCGTGGCGATTGAACGCACCTTGCTTTTTCGTGTTTGGTCGGCTCTCCACCTCAAGCGTGAGACCTTGTCGAGGCACCCAGCTGTCGGCTGCCGCGTGTACGTTGGCTGTCCCGCCGTAGAAGCTCGCGGACGACCGGCTTCCCGGGAAGCCGCAAAGCCCTCGCGCACGTGCGCGAGTCGTGTTACGGCCGTGATCACACGACCGCCCGCGTTATCGGTGCGTTGTCGTGTCGCGCGTCTTCGAGAGAATTGTGCATCGGGACCGCGACGACGGCATTGCCGTCACCGGGTATCTTTGGTTGTATTGCTTTCGAGTTAATTACTGTCCGTTAGCGAAAGTTCGACGAGTGTGTTCTCGCCGCGCTGTTCCGAGCGCGCGTGATTGGCTGTCTCGTTCCGCGCGGGACCAACCGCCGTTGTTCGCGTCGCTAGCGTAAGCATTGTAGTATGTAAGAAAATTTTCGCGTTCCGCTTCTTCGTTTCGTCAACTCTCTTTATCTTTTCCGTTCTTTGCTTGCTTTGACTGATAATTCCTTCGCGTTTGGCTCTACTCTGTCTCTGTCATATGCTACAATACATGTTATTTCTGTCTGTTATATCGGCCTGATCTTGCTTGATTTCTCGTCTACCCGTCTCCTCCAGTAAGAGAGCCGCTTCGTCCCTGTCTCCGCTGCCCCGCCCCTCTACCGGTTAGAGGAGCTAGCTGGCCGCGTGCGAGCGACGATTTCGTGTTTCGTTCTGAGAAGCTATCGCGTGGCGTGCATCCGCGTCTAGCGTTAAATAGTGTACCCGGCGACGCGACCGGTATAATCGCGTCTGGCGCCCAAATTCGCGATTGGTGGTATCTATTGGTTATATCGTCGCTCACGCGTGTCTCGCGCGTAATTCCGGTGTTTGATCGCGTGTTCCGCCGCTGCTCTCCGGCGTGGGATAAAAATACGTGACAATTTATATATTAAAAAAATATCTTCAGCCTACAAACGTCGTCGGGATATAATCTCTATTCATCGGAAAGTTGCCAAATCACGAAGCGTATTACCCAATGCGTACAATAACCCTACTTTCCCCTAAGATTTATTCTAGCCCAGAAATAGTAACGAAGATGGTTATGAAGAATTAATCAAGACTCTTAAAACAATAGCAAAACACGGATTAAATATTAATGGCACAAAAGCAATTTTTTCTAGACAAAAATTGAATTTTTAAGATTATGAGGTATGAGATAATAGTCATGTTCGTCCAGTTCGCTGAATCAAAGATCAAAACTGTCATTAATTTTCCAGAACTAATATGAAAATTCCAAGTTGCAAGTTTCCTTGGATTAACAAGATACTTCCGAAAATTTGTCTACAATTTTTTTTATTATTCTTGCAAGCCTAATTCCTACATATACACATATGTATGTAAGAATTAGATTTGCAAAAATAATAAAAAAAATTGTAGACAAATATAAATGTTTAAATAAATTACCAAAATGTTTATTGAAGAACAATAAGTATAATATGCAAATGCAAATTGCATAATTTTTTATAAAGAAACTTCGTATTTTCTTTGCATCAATTTGTTTATCTCATTCTCTGCGTAAAAGTATTATATTAAAGTATAGTTACCAGAAGAACAATTTACAAAATATGTTACATTTTATATCAAAATTGTGCTACACTAAAATATAATTTTCCATAAAGTAATCATCATTGTACATGTATTTACTATAGCTTACAGTAACGAAAAATTAAGAGTAACTGCTACAGGCAAAAGCCTTATATGTTACACAGTGTTTGCTGTCATCTACATATACATAAAATTATTTAAATAATCATCTAGATGAAGAGAAAGCTTTATCTTACCTTTATCTAGGTTATTAATAACATATATTATCTTCATCTTTATCTTACAAGTTTAATCACTTTTTTAGAACAGAAACTAATAGTTAAAAAATGAATACGAACCAAAGAGCATAACTAATATTTGATAAATTGATGAAAAATTTGGATTACTCATCATTACTGATAGCACTTATGTCTATTCATTTTCTTAGTGAGTTTTCTATGTAGAAACTGATATTTAAAAACTGAATAAACTAACGAACTGAATGAACTAACGAACATAACCAGTATTTGACAAATTGTTGCATATCTGAGAATTACTTATTAGATTTAATTAATTTATATAGATAAAAGATAAAGTTATCTTTTATTTATATAAATAAATTAAAATTAAATCATTTTTATCTTATCTAAGATGCATTTATATGTAATTAATCTTATCTTTATCTAGACAATTTCAAGTTATCCAAGCGCAAGATGTTACACCAACAAAATTCGTTTACTTGGTGTGTCTCTATAAGCTTAGTGGGATTATTTTGTGTTTCTGTACACACTCAGGAATGTAGTGTTCGTGTTCAAATGCCCGTTTATGCAATGGCTTTAAAAGCCGACCTTCTCAACACAACAAAATGCGGAAAAGAGTTGCAAAACTTCCGAGACGCTGTTGATCAACAAATACTGTGGAGTTTAAAAGGTAGGTATTCTTAATCGTAATCATATTAATACTTGAACCTTTAGATCGTAAATCGAATTATAAATTAAATAAGATTTATATTTTATATAAATAAAACATTTTATATTTTTATATAATAATGTTTTATTTATATAAAGTACAAATGTTTTTGTATTTATAAATTTATAATTATATAACTATATATATTAAAAGATCTATATCAGTCACAACGATTCGTATAGTTCCAAATAATACAATAATTTTAATTTTTACAATCTCCAACATAAATTGTGCGCCGAACACATATTCGTCGCATATCCTCTCTTCCAAGAAAAACTATAAAGCTATATAGGTATTTTATTAAAAATAACACTTCAGCCGTGGTTCGAACCTGGATTTCCCGCATTCCGTATTGTCCTACCACTTCGATCACCGAGAAATGTGATGATATTTTTTCGTGATAATCAATATAAGCTTTTCCGGGGAGAGAGGATCTTATATATGTTTCTAAAAGTATTAATATTATATATTTAGGTTTTATGACTATGTTTCAAGTCCGATGAACGTGCGGCGCGTAGTTAAATTGGAGATTTTGTAAAAATTAAAAATTATTATTCGGCTCTAAAAACCACTGTGACTGACATGGGGTTTCTAATTTTGTGTTTTAATTTTGTCATTCCGATTTAATTTATTATTGTTTACTTTATATTTTTTATGTAAAGTAAGGGTTTTATTACTAAAAACGATGCCATCAAAATAAAGCGTTATCCAAATTATTCCAATTATATTTGTTAAAATCTGAAATATTTCGTAAAATATATTTTGTGCAAAAAATTAATTTAAAGACATAAAATCTTAAAAAAAGTATTTTTCAAAATCGTGATACACTTAATACACAATAAAATGGACATTTAAAATAGATAAAATAAAATGACAAAATGAGAAAATGAAATGCCATGAAGTACTTGAGTCGAATAAGACTCAGTACTAAATAAGATCCATTTTTAAATTTATCGTTTAAAAACGTGCTTTATGCCTATATGTTTAAAAGGCCATAAAAAGTATGTAAGGAAAAATGAGTTAAGAAATTAAAATTGATAGAACACGTTTATTTAATGTAAAAAAAATTTGTAACAAAGTAGATAAATAAAGCGTTTTTATGAAAATTTGAAGTATATATAATTTTATTATTTTTATTGTGGTTTATTATACCATATTATAATATTATTCAACTTCTAAATTATACAAAAATTATATCTATCGATTTTTTGGAATAACTATATCTTTTATAGATAATGCACTCATTAAATAAGGCGCATTTAAATATTTATTATGTAACAAACCGCTTCCGCGCGACCCCCCCCGACGGACCGGTCACCGTCCGCAAAACGCCGGCCGAACATCCGCCGAGCGTCACACAAGGCGCTACGCGCCGATAAACGACTTTAAACGCGCCAATACGAGCAGCGAGGCATCCGCGCGTCGCGGCTACCGCGCCGCGCACGCGCACCGGCCCCAAACCGGCACGCGCTAGCGACGTGCTCACGCGCCTCCGTCCGCCCACCACGCAACCGATCTCGAGCGGCGGGGACGCTGGCTCCGACACGAACCGAACCGCCACCGAACGTTCCCGACGTCTCGAGATGCGGGTATAAAAGCGCCGGAGCAGCAAGATGCTGGGCTTCTTCTCCGCCAACTGCTCGGACCGCTACTCCGCCGACTAGTCTCCGAAGAAGTCTCCCGAGGTAGTCCTGGGGTCAAGAGTCTTGGCCTCTGTCGAGCGTTCTCGACGGCTACCGCTTTCGCACCCGTCTCTCCTCGCCGAAGCTGGGCTCAAGTGTCTTGGGCTCAGGCAAGCGTACTTGCCCGACCGGCTTTCCTCGACACCGATCCGATCCTACCACGGCGGCTACAGAAGAACGGGGTAAAGCGTCTTTGCCTCCGTCGAGCGTACTCGACGTAGCCGTCGCATCCTGCCTGCGAGCAAGATCACAACACAACCGCCGCGGATTTAAAGAGCCGCTCAGCCGAGCGACGTCCCGCGCCCCGCTACCGTGCTGGCGACCGCGAAAAGCCGAGCACGCGACCTCGCAAGGCCGAAAAACACGGGGCCGCCCGCGCGCCGAAAACAAACGCCGACCGCGCAAACCACGCACCTGCCGTGGGAAGAAGCGGCAACCGCGCCGACGACGTTCCCCGCGCCGAACCCGTTGCCCGACGGTAATCCTCGATCGCCGCGATCAAAATCGTCACCTCCCCGCGCACGATACGGCCGACGACGTATCGGCGGTGACGCACCCTCTGTACATATTAGCTGTAAGACATTTGTATTCGTCACTCAATAAAACCTGTACCTATTTTACACGTTCAAACACACGAGTCTAATTCTCTCTTAACCCGGATCGTGCCCTGGAATTCCCGACGAGCTACGTCCGTGCGCGATATCTATCCAAGAAAAACGGGTTGTTACAATTATTATTATTTGTTTATTATATGTGCGGCTTGCAACAGAAGATAACGATTTTCAAACTGCTAACTTAAAATAGCATAACAGTTATAGAAATGTTTATACAGTTTTTTTAAAACTATGTAACTTTTCTTATAACTGCCTTGCAACTCAAAAATGCAGATGGTTAAAACGTCGTTAAAACGTTTATACCAGACGAATAACATATAATAACATATAATATCATGGCATTGCATATAGTATAAATAAGTTTTCGCCGTTTTTTATCAAAAATTGGGCATTTATTGTGAAAGAACGATACCTAATGTTTTATTCGAAGTATTGTCTATCGCTAGCCACTTTTTCCCATCTTTCTGGCAGCATACGGATACCGCGTCGGAAGAATGCTTCATCTTTTGAAGCTATCCACAAATTGATCCCCAATTTTTTGTATCTTCATATGATGTGAAGTGTTGCTCAGACAGACCATGCGCCATCGATCGAAACAGGTAATAATCAGAAGGAGCAATGTCTGGTGAATACGGCGGGTGGGGTAAAACTTCCCAATTGAGTGTTTCCAGGTAGGTTTTGACCGGCGCCGCAACATGTGGACGAGCATTATCATGAAAAAGAATAACTTTGTCGTGTTTGGAGTAGTAGTGGGCACGTTTCTTCTTGAGTACTCGGCTCAATCTCATCAATTGTGTTCGGTAGAGAGCCCCAGTAATGGTTTCATTCGGTTTGAGCAACTCATAATACACAACACCAAGCTGATCCCACCAAATACACAACATGAGCTTTTTTCCATGAATGTTCGGTTTGGCTGTCGATGTTGAAGCATGGCCAGGTGGTCCCCATAATTTCTTCTTCTTTTATCGTAGTGGATCCATTTTCATCACCAGTGACTATACGATGCAAAAAACCCTTTCGTTTATGCCTGGCAAGCAGCATTTCACATGTGAAAAATCGGCGTTCAACGTTTCTCGGCTTCAGTTCATATGGAACCCAGTTTCATTGTTTTTGAATCATTCCCAATGATTTTAAGCGATGTGAAATTGCTGGTTGAGTCACTCCTAACGTAAGTGCAAGTGCTTCTTGCGTTTGGCACGAATCTTCATCTAATAATGTTTCCGCGTCTTCGTACACTTTCGGCCTTCCGCTACGTTCTTTGTCTTCGAAATTCACGTCAAATTCACCGTTCTTAAACTTGTGAAACCACTCACGGCAACTTCTCTCACTTAAAGCAGCCTCATCATATGCTTCTACAAGCAATCGATGCGCCTCGGCTGCAGATTTCTTCAAATTAAAGAAGTAAATCAAAAGCTCCCGCAAATGACGCTTATTCGGCTCAAAACTCGACATTTTCGCACGAAAAAAGATATATGATGCTGATACAAAATCGCTAATATTTTAAGGTTATGTTGTTGCCAGATATCCAACCTTACGATATAACGTTTTACAACAGACAATTTCAACCATAACATACTAGTGGCGCCACTTTTTGTGAAACGGCGGAAACTTATTTATACTCCTAATATTATGTATTGTTAAACAGGTATCTTTCAATCAGTAGCTATTTTAATCAGAGGCCGAAGAAACTACTACCCACATAGAAATTGACCTCCAGTGGATGTCCATCGCCCTTCCATACCTCCATGGGACGTCTATCTCCATGGTGGAAGTCAGATGGACGTCTATTAGAAGTCCATGAAACTTCCATAGCTCCATTGGATTTTACTTCCATCATGGAAGTTAGATGGACGTCCATTAGAAATCCATGAAACCTCCATAGCTCCATGGAATTTTACTTCCATCATGGAAGTCAAATAGATCTCCATTAGACATCCATCCAACCTCCATAGCTCCATGGGATTTTATTTCCATCATAGCAGTCAGATGGACATCCATTAGAAGTCCATGAAACCTTCATAGCTCCATGAGATTTTACTTCCATCATGGAAGTTAGATAGACGTCCATTAGAAGTTTTTAAAACCTCCATAGCTCCATGGGATTTTACTTCCATCATGGAAGTCAGATAGATCTCCATTAGACATCCATCCAACCTCCATAGCTCCATGGAATTTTACTTCTATCATGGAAGTCAGATAGATCTCCATTAGACATCCATTCAACCTCCATAGCTCCATGGGATTTTACTTCCATCATGGAAGTCAGACTCCTTTAGACATCCATCCAACCTCCATAGCTCCATGGAATTTTACTTCTATCATGGAAGTCAGATAGATCTCCATTAGACTTCCATTCAACCTCCATAGCTCCATGGGATTTTACTTCCATCATGGAAGTCAGATAGATCTCCATTAGACATCCATCCAACCTCCATAGCTCCATGGAATTTTACTTCTATCATGGAAGTCAGATAGATCTCCATTAGACTTCCATCCAACCTCCATAGCTCTATGGGATTTTATTTCCATCATAGAAGTCAGATGGACGTCCATTAGAAGTCCATTAAACCTCTATAGCTTCATAGGATTTTACTTCCATCATGGAAGTCAGATGGACGTCCATTAGAAGTCCATAAAATTTCTATAGCTTCATGAAATTTTACTTTTATCATAGAAGTCAGATAGATTCCGTAAAGCGTATAATGCGCATGACGTTATTCTTGTTGATCACTAGAAGTTAAACAAGGATAAAATGTTATATTACGTATATCATGCGCTCTCTTTACGGAATTTGATCATTATCTCTTTATCAAAACAATTATGCAACTAATTTGTTTATAACAATTATAACAACTATGACAATTAAAAAGCGTCATATATGTTTTTAGTAATTTTTTGGTGAATCGATTGGCGTAATCAGTTCTCCTCTACAGTCAGTTTTGACAATTTGTTTATAACAACTAATTGCAAAATTAACTTTGGCAACGGGCTTTTTACGTCATTAATGTTTTTCATGCTTTGATACAACTTCTAATTGTTGTTTTTGACTGATTTGGCCATGGGCAGAAACAAGTTTTAATTATTTATATAATTTATATTAAAAATATCTAAGGCTAAATAAACAAAAGGTTAATAAGAGTGTTCGCGCGATACCCAAGACGCCAGTTTTTCTCTGTTCAAATCAGCTTTACTTCAAATATAACTTTTTATTCAATCTCACAAGTGTACGTTTAGCTCAGTGTTAAGATACTAGGTTATCGTTCCGAAGATCTTAGGTTCGAATCCCGTCGGCGCCGATGCGTTTCAAAAATTTATAAAATAATACGTAATTGTAATTAGTAAATTAAAATGTTATATGTGAAACAGTGAATACAGATTAAGCTATAAGAATAATAAAATTTGTTTAAAAAAAAATTTTTTTTACCGTCCATTAGATATCCACTGAAGGTCCGAACCTCCACGGTACACGTCCATTAATAATCTAAGTAACGTCTGCTGAGACTCCATAAAGCCTCTACTAATAATCCACGTGACGTCGGTTTGTCATCTACTAAGACTCTATGAACCCTTTATTAATGATCCACGTAACGTCTAATGGACATCCGTTGTTAACGTCTAATGGACGTCCAATGGACGTGCGCAATGCGAAACTGTGGATGCCTAGTGGCCGTCCATTGGATGTCCATTGGACGTCCACTGGAAGATCCGAACTTCCACGGCAAACGTCCATTAGACGTCCATTGGAGGTTTTAGTTCTATGTGGGTAAATATTTTTTACAAAAATTAAAACATTTTAAAAATATATATCGTATTAAATCCGCCATTTTATATTTTGTATCTGACTTCAAATTCGTTTTAGCTGTTAGCAAAACTTCCAGATATGAAATAAATAATCGTACAAATATAAAAATTCACTTTAAAACGTGTAAGCCAACGTTTTAACGAATTTTGCTTACTTTGAACCTTCACGTCTCTTAATAATACGATCAATTTGAAAATTTTTTGTGATTAATATTTCATACTAAGATATTCAGCACACAATTCAGTTTCAAAATCGCGGGATCAAAAATGGCTAAAATACCACCGATTTTGAGGTCACTCTTTCAATATAGCATAAGATAAAATGCAAGAATTGTTTGTTTATATTCTTCTACATAATTAATCCTACATAACATTGACTTACATAATTAATTGAGAATATTAATCTCAGCTCGCTACCCTTATTTCCTTTATTAGCACGGGGATGTCTAAAGATGCTTATTTAACGTTTCTTATAAAATCTTGAAATTGTCACCCTAGTATAATGGTCAGAATACGTTCCTGAGCATTCAAAATGGATTTAAGATCATCCTAAAGACATCTTGTGCTATTAGGTTTTTACTTATATTCCCTGTCACTCATACAGGTCTGTGATATCATATATCTTTATCACTCTAGATTTCTGAACAGAAAGCATATTTTTTATTTTGTAATAGGTGAAAATGATACTTCACAAAGTCAAATAAAGACAAGAAACGAGATCCGAATTAAAAATATTTTTTATCAAATAATTAAAATTATTCAAAGAAATTAAAATAGCCTAATTTTATTTTTAGTCTTAGATTCCAGTGGTGGATATAAATCCGGCTTCTTTTACGGGAATAATTACTGGCTAGGTAGTCGTAGTCAGTGTCTAGATATGATAAATAAAAGCACAACGATCTTACCTCGGGAAATATACCGCGATAATGATCTGCAACAAGAATTTCAGCCTTTTGAAACCAACTATTTTGTCGCTCATTTTAGACATAACAACACCCTTCAATATCGTACATATATGTTTCAACAGGTAAGATTATAAAACTATTATTTGATATCGATAAAAGGACGCTCTTTTTAACATATAGTTTTATCCTAGGATGTGATAACACTAGGATTATGTCTGCCATCATCCTGCTCAATAAATAATATAAGTTTTATTTTGGGAAAAATGTTATATGACAGAGTTAATTTAACATTTGATATATATTCCGCTGACCTCAATCTGATTCAGGTTAAAGATTTAAAATACGATATCAAACAACTATCTGGTGGTGCGTTATTTTTATCTGGTAAGTTTTAGGAAAAATAACAATTATTTTACATAATAATATATATAGCAAGAATATGTAGTAATATTATAAAAAAAATTTTATTTTTACCTCTTACAAGAGTATAAAGACTAAATTATGGCAATATTCTATTTACAGTTTAGGTTTAGGATTTTGTTTCATGACAATAATTGGAACGATATATGATGTATTCATCCATCAAGAAAATGTAAAAAAAGATGAAATGAATAAATTGGATGATAGTAAGTGTATTGAATTAATACTGCTCAAAATTTTTACTTTGTCACTTTGTTTTAACTGAACTATTATTTTAAATAAATAATGAGTAACAGAATAACATTTTTTACTATAAGGGAGAGTGGGCTAAATCGGGTCGTGTTCCAAAAAGAACCTTTTTAACTTAAATTAATACTGTTACGTCCAGCCTTAGGAAAGAAGTATTTATTAAAAAGATATCTGGGAGTTGGGTAAGGCAGGTCAAGACGCAACAAAAGCTTTTCTCGTGGCCGCACTAAAGGGACGTGAGTCACAAAGTCGAACGCACTTTCATGACTCTGGAATATGGATCAGCGTATAATGAGACGCTTTAACACCTATTTCCAGGAGTCGTGCGATCGTCGGTTTGAATTTGATCTAGAGAGTCTAATCTCTTTAACTCGCAATTCTCTCAAGCGCGATCTACGAGTAATATTTAGGGGACGAGACAAGATGGGGTAAATTAAAGAAAATAAATTTTACCAATATGACTTCCTGTAAACATCAATATAAACGTATATTTCATCATTAATGTACATGTACATAATTGAGTACAACTGATGTACATCATTAATGTACATAATTGAGTGATTATTATACAACACAAAAAAAATTGACATTCAGGAAATTTATTATAATTCGGTTTGCCGCAGTTTGTTACAATAGTTGTGTTAATTTAAGGGGAATATTTAAACATATTGGTTGCAATGGTTGTGTTAATTTTAAGAGAATAATTAAATATATTTTTGTTACAAAGATAGTGTTAATTTAAACATATTTTTAAAATATTCTCATTACAATATTTATATCAATTTTATACTAGTGATAATATTTATCAATAATTCTTACAATGTATTTTATATATGGACATACTTTTAAGTCTTTTATTATTCTATAATTTGTTTAACACATTGGGAGGAGACGGAGTATCGTGATATTATCATGTCTGTCATAACATTCATTAATAGATGTGAATATGTATATTTTCTTGCATCGTGTTAAAAAATTAAAAAAAGAAGTAAATTTTTCTAAATTATTGTATTATTTAAAAAGTACTAAAATTTGAAAAGTAATTGATTTAGGATAATTAAAAAGTGTAGAATTTAAAAATTTCAAGCGTTTCGTGATCACTTGTAGAGATTTATTGTAAAATTTGTTCCAAAGTTTGAAAGGACTCGTGTCCAAATCGAACTTTTAATTCGAGATTGCAACTTGATCGCAGCACTGGTGATCAGCCGACCAAATGTAAACTTATAAACGTTAAATTATAATAGTACAATATTATGAGTTATCAGACTCGGAATAATTGAATTTTATTTATCTCAACTCTAATTATATAATAACGATATCATAACGTGACTGGAAAACGTTTAATTATATAATTTTCATTTTAAAATAAAATTTTTGCTTTTAACTATTAAATAGCTTGTTTTTACTTAACATTAAAAAAAATACAATTAAATCTTTTAAAATTCTATTTAAAAGTCAATAAAAATAGGTTTATCCAACTTGGACCACGGATAGTTTGATTTGAAACTACTGCACCGGTGCCAAATCGAACTGCGAAAAAAGCGTTTTTACATTTTTCATTATAGTTCAATACAGGTGAGAGATACGTCAAAATGGTCTGAAACAAAAATGAAGGGAATTAAATCTCAAACGGCACCTTCGGTTTTACGATCGGACTTTATTTGTGCCTTATAGAGCCATATAAAACTGCGAATAAATTTGATTTCACCCACTTTCCCTTATCTTGTGCATGGCTTATTCGCGCGCTTAGATGAATTTCTCTTGCTTAAAATTATTTTTATTCTTAAACATTTTTATTTGTACGTTAATATTAAAAGTTTCAAATTATAATTTAGGTATGAAAAATGTATCCAGAGAAGTGGAAATAAAACTAATTAGAAAAGTATTAATACATTTCTCCGCTTATACAAATACGAGGGAAATGTTTAATGCAAAATTAAGTACTGGCACAATACCAGTCATTGAAGGCTTAAAAGTTCTAAATATGTGTATTATAATTGCATTACACAGTATATATTTTGCTGTAGATTCTTTCGGCGAGTATTTTGGTTTTTTCTACGTAATGAACAATTTTTCATTATACTCTTGTTTTACTTTTTGCATATAATGAAAATTGATTTTCGTTTGCAGACAATACAGTATGGTTCTGGAGAAATATGGAAAATTATGGTTTTTATTTGATCCATTGATTGGAATTATATCAGTAGACATTTATTTTTTTGCAAGTGGATTTTTGGTGGCTCATTGGTATTTGAGAGATAAAGCAAACAAAATTCTGATTAAGCAAATTCAATATAGAGAAAAATTAAATGAACTTTTCAATATAGTAAAAAGATTTCTTCGGTATGTTTTTCTATTATTTGCAAACAACAAGAAAACAATAATAATTCTAATAAAATTACTGATTTAATAAGTGAAATAAACATATATATTTGTAATGTAGAAAGTTTGAAAATCAATTTTTTAATTTTAATAATTGAGTAAAGAATTGCTCTTTTTTCTCATTAATAATTAAAATTTTGTTAAGGTTGACACCAGTTTATATAATGGTATTAGGAATAATGCAAGTAAATTCAGAATGGCTTGATAAGACATCACAAATTTATATGAATGAGAAGTCGCACGAAATTTGCGCAAAGTACTGGTGGAGAAATCTTCTATACATAAATAATTTCTTTGATGTCGATACATTGGTACGTACACGTTTAATTAAAATCGTCTTAAATTAAAATAATAAAATAAAAATACGATTAAACACAAAACTTTTATTCTAAAATCTTTTATTACAGTGCATGAGTTGGAGCTGGTATCTAGCTGTCGATATGCAAAGTCATGTAATCGTTTTAATGGTATTAATTTTATCAACTATGTAAGTAACCAAACAATAGATTGTAGGGGAGACTGGGGCTCAAGAGGCAAAGTTGGCATTGCGTTCTATTTATGTAATTATTAGAGTCACTTAATTGACTCTAGTACTTATAATGGAAAAATAAAAAAGTTATCGCAAAATATTTCTTTTATATCATATGTTTCGATGCTTCCAAGGTAACACATTTTTCTCTAAATCTTAAACTTTATTTAAATCAAATCAGTACTCGTCCTAGTCTCCCCTAGGGTATTGCGGCTTTCATATATATTTAAATAAATATGTATTGTAAATTTTAGGTATTTCTATGCCGCTGTTATAATATCAGGTGCGCTTTTAATAGGCTCGATTATTTTTACTGGCTATACTTCATATATTTATGAATATGTTCCCACGTAAGTTATTTTACACACTCGTATATAAATAAAAAGGTAGTATTATGGCCCATGTAGGTATTGTGGTCACTTGTATTACCTCCGTTATTAGCCTTCCATTATTCTCGTGCGACAAACGAACATAAATACTTTCGTGCGAACGCTGCGTTACGTCTGCATATGTATCGCTATATTAGTTAGTTATATTATAGTTTTCTTAGATCACACTGAGTTGATCGTTGAAAGAAAAAATAAATTAATCAAAGAAATAAAAATAATAAATACAGTCCACGTTGTATCAACACAGTCTTGTAAAAACAAAACAATGTAACGCTCGGTTCGTTGATAGAAAATTAGTGAGAATACGCAACGGCGCGTGTCGTGTCGATTGTACATACGTATTTGCTTTCATAATCGCCGCACTCAGATGTACCATACGTTAACATTTTTAAAGTCTTTAATAAAAATTTTATTAAACAAAGAATAACCGTACAAATATAATCTAGATTATCTAAAAATTATAAGTGAAAAGTTAAAAAGTTATAAATATATATTTTATATTAGATCTGTGCAATTAAAAAATTAGATGTGACTTGAGCGTTTGCCTGATATGAGACCTACGGATAGTTAAGTATATTTAGTGAATATTAAACAAATTCCAGTAATTACTTTAAAAATTATTTGTTTAACTGGCAGCGTTATGTAGTAACAATAATATACCAATATTTAATATAATAGTCGACTTTTGTTACAAAATATTTTTACTTTCGAGCTTTTTGAAATATTTTAAAATAGAGGAAAAACGGCGGGCGTGGAATATATCTAGGGTGTTGAAATATCATGATACCTTGTATAATGCGCGTTGAATTCTAAAAGCAATTTAACCATTAAAATGATTTTGTTACAGTATTTAACATGTGTTTTTATAACACAGTTTACTATATTAATTCGCCATATTACATCTGGCATTTCGATTTTTGTATTTTTGATATCCGTTTAATAATCAGCAATCTCGAAAACACATAAATAACAGTAAGTTTCAAGCAAATTCGGTCGATTATGATAATTTTGTTCGCTATATTGGATCCATCATTTTAAATTTTTAACATTGGATTTGTAATCAGCAAGCTTGGATGGTAGGTGTAGTTTTCAGAGCTACATTGTGCTGCAACGGATTAACTCAAATTTGCGAACAATATCAGTGTACTTTCATTAGCTTTATGATTCCATTATTATTTGTTAAATTAAAACTTTTAATTTATTTGTATAATAGTCTTTATTAGCACCCTTGTTTCTTTTCGACAAACAACGGAGTAATATCACTGTATTTTTATAAATAACATTCAGTATAACAAATATGTTACAAAGTTTGAATCTAAAATCTATTGCAAAACACTTTAAAAAATATAAACGTTAGGTTTCAATTTTATTATTTATTAACAAAGCTATTATACGAAATGTAAATATACATATAACCATAATACTACCTATTCTTCTCTTTTATTTTGTCTCTCTCTCTCTCTCTCTCTCTCTCTCTCTATCTGTATACATACATATATGCAGATACACACAACATACATACGTACATACACACGTACAGTAGAGTCTCCTTAAATTTGGCCCCTCTAATCTTTGCATTCTTTCACACATACTTTCACAAACACTAATATTATACTCCTTCCTTAACAGAATACCCTCACCACAACACGAGTCTACCAATCACCGTGTACTTGAGCGAGCAAAGTACACGGTGATTGGTGGACTCGTGTTGTGGTGAGGATATTCTATGACTTTGGCATTCCGCTCTTATCGTCCCATCAGTCAAAATTAAGGAGACTTTACTGCATATATATGTGTACACACACACACACATACACACACACACACACACACACACACACACACACACACACACACACACACACACACACACACACAAATATACATATACATATGCATATATATATATATATGTATGTATGTATGTATGTATATATGTATATATGTATATATGTATAGATGTATATATGCATAAACTTGTTTATTGAGAAATTATATTTATCAAAGTTTCTTATTGTTATAGACATCATGAGTTGTATAAACTCGCAGGTGTTCTATACATTTCACCATGGACGAGAATAAATTCATATTTTATTGGCGCAGTTACAAGTTATATTTTAATAAAATTAAATTATAACTTGTATTGGAAAAAAGTTAGTATTATCTTAGTATATTAAAAAAAAGTAGATATTGAAATAATTATGAAATATATAAATTATTATAATTTCTTATTAGTTTTGTGTAAATTTATGAATAGGGGAGTGTAAGCTAAATCGGACCAAATGTTCCAAATTAAACACTTTTAATTTAATAAATGTTTAATTTAATAATATATAGTTAAGTAGATTTGCGTGTAATTTATAACGTAAAGTCTTTATAAAATACTACACATGTAACAGCAGTTTGACAGTTCTCTGTCATAACATTCATGTAATAGACGCAAGAATGTATTTTCAGCCATCGTGCAAAAATTTATTTAAAAAAAATTCTTGTAAAGTATTATTTAAAAGCATTAAAATTTTAAAAAATAATTGATTTAAGATAATTAAAGAGTGTAGAATTCAAAAATATCTATCATTTTATGATCACTTTTGTGCTTTATTGAAAAATTTGTCCCAAAGTTTGATTGGACTTATGTTTATCAAACTTTTACATCGAAATTGTTATTTAATCGTAGCAATAATAATCGGCCGACAAAATCTGATTCTGCAAATGTTAAATTAGTAAAATGTTATAATTAATATATGTTTCAATAATTTGTAATGTGTTTTATAGAAAATCATAATTCTATGTTGGTGCTGCTTTGGTCTTGCCAGCGCTTTGAATATTTTCGTATTATCTTGGATTTATAAGCGCTATTTGTCCATTTTAGTTATTGCAATTTATATTGCTCTACAAAAAACACTATGGGCTATTGGCATAGCATGGATTATAATAGCCTGTACTACTCAACATGGAGGTTAGTATTTATTAATATGTAAATTTATATTATTAAGACAGTGTATGTCTAATGTATAATGTCTAACGTATAATATACAAAAACACACTCACCTACACACACACACACACACACACACACGCACGCACACACGCACACACACAATATACATATATTGTAACGAAATCATAAGTATTGTACATCGGTATTGTACATCGGTGGCGAGTCGTCACATGCGAACGCGCACTCATGCGTTGTCGACCGTCCGATCGGCAGTGGTCATGCGCAGAACAGCCCAGCGACAGTCTGCATACGCCTCGCTAGCCGAACGCTTGTACTCTTCCCCGTTTGTTAAAGATACATCTTTTATAAATTAATTCGTTACAATATGTATATACATACAGGGTGTCTCAGAGTCGTAGTGTATTGTATTATATTTTAAATTCTATTATAATTTAAAAATCTATCTTTTTATTATCGTATACTTGTTTTGTTACAGGCATTGTTAATAGAGTACTGTCATTCAAAGGCTGGATTCCTTTTAGTAGACTGACCTATTGCGTTTACCTCTTACATCCTATAATTATACGATCGATTAGTTCATACAGTGAAACATCAAATCATTATGAATTTCTGCCGATTGTAAGTATACAAATATTAAAAATTTTAATATTAATAAACAATATATTAATTTTATTTGTTCTTTGTGTCCAGGTTGTTCTATCTATAGGATACGTTGTGATCAGTTATTTTTGCGCGTACCTATTATCTTTGATAGTGGAAATACCTTGTCTCCTATTAATGCAAACGTTCATCCGAAAGCGTAATAGAATAGTTAAAAAAGTGTTGTAATTTTAATATAAACATGTAACTACTATAGGGGCGAAGGGGGGTGACAATGGATTTGTATCCCATTTGGAGCAGTCTAATTAATGAATAGAAATAAATGTAATATAGAGCTAAATAAACAATAATACACATTATTGTAATTTTATTGTAATATCATTACAATCCTATTGTAATCCTATTATAATACCATCCTCATAAAATCTTCTCTTAAAAAAAATTTTTTTATATACAATTATATAAAGGTTGCGTTTGCGGAGCTATTGCGTCATTTTATTCTTATTTTATGTCTAATAACCAATAAAGATAAAATGACGGAATAGCGCTAATATTGCGCATTACAAATACAGCTATAATTATATATAGGGTATCTGACAATTAATGATAAATCTCTCGCATGCAGAACGGGGGCCTAACATTACGCGCCGTTTCTGCGTAGCCGTTGTCGCTCCCCACAGTAAACACCCCGCTCTGCGCGCTTGGCAATCTCGATTGCATGCTTGGATTTGGCGGCGGACGGGATTAATTCGGAATTTTTATTAATTTATAACTCGTTAACTATTGCGAGGATCGTAAAGTAGTACAGGATGACTTTTCGACTCAATTTGGTCCATTCTACCTACATGCGAGAAATTTATCATTAATTGTCAGACATCCTGTATAAAAAAAATACATATATATATATGTATTTTTTTTATATAGGATGTCTGACAAATAATATATATATATATATATATATATATATATATATATATATATATTCATGATATATAAATATTAACAATAAGAAATAGACAATTGGGCCTTTTTTTGAGCAGTTATTATTCCACACAATACTACAAATTTGGAAAAAATTTTTAGAAAGATTATCAATTGTAAAACCAATATATTCAAAAATTATCAATTATAAAAACGGAGTAAAAATTAGCAAATACATTCAAACGCGTTTCGGCTACATCGGAACCTTCATCAGAATCCGAGACGAATAATTCGACGGCGGGAATCCACGCGTCGAACCAGTAAAGAAATATTCCGTTCCTTATTACCAGGATTTATTCATTGCTCTCCCAGCGGAAGCCTCGTTCGAAGTTACAAGTCGTTATAGCTGTTTATTTTTCGGAACGACCTCTTGCGAATGGGAGAATGCTGTTCCGATATGTAAAACGGATCGTTTCGGAAGATGTGAGAAAAAGTGTGTGTTTAGAATATTCGCTCGTTAATTTATATCCTCGCTTATCCTCACGCTTTTGTAACAACAAATCAAAGGAAACACTGCTCTGCGTGAAGCTGTTTCTTTTTTAATTGGTTATCGATAATCCGCCTTTATGAATACATAACTTATATTTTTAGAATGATTATAAAATATTTTCAATATTTTTTCTAAAATATTTATATGTATAATATTCTTTGAGAATATCTAAAAAATATTCCCGTAATATTCTAAATATTTTATATTTATTGGAATATTTGTAGAATATTATCGAAATATGCATAGCCAAGCTATTTCTAGGAAAATTTCTCAGTGTCGACAATTTATTTTTGAGGTCATCCCAAAATAGCTTGAAATATTGACATTTCACGATGCATAGTTCCTATATGTTTATTTGCATTCAAAAATAGGCGCGACCGAGAAAACCAGAATTTTTAATAAGTACATTGATTGATCATTCGATCGTACTACGCATTGAGCGTAAGCGCAGCGAGCGGGTCCATTCACTGCTGAAGCACGCGATCACGATCGTGCGCGCTCAGAAAAATGTATAAAAACTTATTCGAAAGTAAACCTCTATATAAGTTGTATTAAAAAATATTTAATTCAGATTAGGTATAATGTATCATGGAAAACAATTATGATGTTTGTTCTTTCTCGTTGTTATTGCAACAAAAAAACAATCAAATGAAACAAACAAAAAACCAATTTTATTAAAATTTTTTATAGTTTACGTTTCGTAAAATATAAATAAATACTTGAATGCTATTTGTTTTCATTCAAGCATCTAATGCTCTCTTCAATTACAACTGTTCGCTAGCATCAGTAATAAATAAATTTGTGCAAAGTATATTTTATTTTTAAAATCGTATTCTTGTTTCTAATATTATGTTGTTCTCGCAACAAGCTCGATCGCATTATTTGAAAGTTACTTATTCCTATAGTTAGATTAAAAATTACATAAAATCGAAAGTGCGCTCGACTCATATTCGAAGATCACTTGTTTCGCATTCGTAAGCAATAGTGTGTATGAGAGCTCGGTGGATCCCAGATCAATCAAATGACGGAAATAAATGAAGTAAGTTAGGATAGTTTCGTAAGTGAAATATTATATCCATAGTGCATGCTTCCAAATGTAATTCAAACTTCAATAAAAATGAAATGTTCGGCTCGTCTTATCTAATCTGTATTCTAATTAACAGATGGCCGACTTTGTCACAGAGAAATGCCAATTGCCTGTACACACAGACGGATCTGCTATCCACAGAGTTAACATAAGTAAAATAAATAATGAATCCGTTGATCCGCCAGCAGATCCGCCCGCCCGTACAGGCATCGGGCATAAGTTGGCAAAGAGCGAAGAAAGAATAATCCTAATGCAAGGATATATAGTGTTGAATATAGGCGCAAAACTCTATTCTTTAAATAAAATAAAATCTGTTTACAACTAAGAATGTCTTTTCATTTTGTTCTAAAAATAATTTAATTTATTCTTTTTATCGGAGATTAAATTATTCTTGGCGCTATTTTAAGCATAAAATATTCTTGAGTTAAAGCATGTTTACATTTCTTTAAGAATTTATTTTTATGTGATCTGAAGAGGAACATTTGTATGCTTATAGCCTTTCAAATTTAAATATAAATTAAACAACTACTGATACATTGAATTTTAAGTTAAATTTTAAAAAACTTTTATAACTATTGTTTTAACATATATTTAATCCCAGATAACACAGAACATTCTATGGATGTCTATGAATGTTCTATGAATGTTCGAATGTTCATAGAACGTTCTGGGTTCTGGGTTTATATTATACATTTAATATACTTCTTTTATTAATAAAACTTTTTACTAGAATTGCTAATTATTTTATTCGTTACTATTATCAAATTTATTTTTCCGTTTTAGAAAAGAGCAGTTATGCTTTTTCCATCTGAAAAAGTGCATGTTAAATCGACGCTTTTCATAATACTGATTGGTTTTTCCGCTGTGCTCACTTTATGAGCTGCTGTTATCGTAAAGATCGCGTTTTGATAGTTATGTGTATCAAGGGTTACTTATGTAATATTAAATTTGTGTAATTTATAGGAAATTATTTAATAACAAAAGCTTTGAAGCGCGCGCGTAACGCGCGCTTGTTTTGTCTACTCTTATAAATCTCGTATTTATTTTCTGAAAATAGTTACAATTGTTACTTAAATAATAGAATTTACTGCAATTAATCAATTCAATGTGAATACTGCTTTCAGCGATCATTTGTGGAAAGTCTATCCATGATACTAAAAGGAATTTGAGGAAAAGCGAAAATAATAATGATGATGATGATGATAGTGTGATGTTGATGGTGATAGTAATAACAATAGAGACCATTAATGAGAAAAGAGTTAAGTATACATATACGGAAATCTAGACATGAATATTTAATAGATAACTAAGTCTTTGTAATAATTCTTACTATTTTAATGCACTGCATGTTATTATTACATGCAGTTATCTGTTGTATACTTATAATCGTTTATACAGTGTGAAAAGATAATTAAAAGTGCTTTAAAATTCTACGTTACTTTTTAAAGAATTACAAAATATCCTTTTATCCTCTTTCAAGCTATATATTTCAATTTTTATATATGATAAGAGGGATTAAAAAAATATATATATTTGCACAATTTTCAATAATGATTTATGAAAGAATATTTGTTTCTCTACATAATAATATTACATTTGACTGTATTGTTATGCGCAAATCGAGAATAAAGAAAATAAAAAAGAGACTTTTAATTATTTATTCAAACTCATAATTCATTTAAGACAATTATTTTTTAAAACATTTATATTTGAAAAAATTTCTTTATGTTAAAAAGTAAAATCTCTTTATGCTATTAAAAAAAATATATATAAAGCGGCTTTCCATACACGACAAACCAGCTATGCACAATTTAAATTTATAATTATTATAACTAATGAAGGTCAAGTGAAATGTTCCGTCGAAAGTATGTTAATACTAGAAGAAATTATATTTTATAAATGACAACCAATTCTCCCGAAAAGATGTTCGGAGAGAAATCTCCCTAATAGATTGCTAGAATCAATGGACGAATAAATCGCTGCGATCGAAGAGGTGGAATGCTGCGACGATTTCATTCGACATTCCAACCTCTTCCCCCTCCAGATTGACAACATTTAAAACCGAAGCTTCAACATAGAAGTAAAAATTTAACGGTTCACTCTCGTGAGAACTGACCTACCGAAAGGACGTAATACGATTTGTTCAGAAAATAAACGCGACGACGCCACTTACTAGAATATTGTCTTACTCACTCTATTTTATATCGTGCGTACTATTTTTGTAACGTATATTGCATTGCAAGCTTATTTTACAATCTTTGTTAAGGAACGTTTACGTGTTGTTTGTTCTTATATTCGAATCATAGAATTTTTTCAAATAACGTTTAATATCTAACAATAAGATGGTACTAATAAATAAATTTTTATGAAAACAGTCGGTAAATTTAATTTTATGCAAGAGCGGCATTTAGTTATTCGGCGTTACTTAAGAGAACTACTGTTGTCTGTTGTAAATCATCCATTATTACATATTTTCTGACTCTTTTATACTAAAAATGATTGGCATATGTTGGAATCTAACGAAACGATTGAACACAGTTTGTCTCAGAAGAGAAAATGTCAAGTTAATTTTGATACATTGAACTGCTATTGACACTTGTGCAAATTTATACAATTAATTTAATTAGAGAGGTTGTTGAAAGAAAAATTGTAACAAACCGCCTTTCCGCTCCCCCCTCGGACCGTCCACCGTTCCGGGCTGTCCAGCCGAACAAACGCCGGACAGCGAAAACACGGCGCGTAGCGCCAATAAGAAATATAAACACCGGCGTAGCGCGCGTTGACGCATCCGCGCGTGAGATCTCCGTGACAGATCTCCGCGCGCACGCTCTCGACCGGAGTGGCGGCCGCTGGACCGATCTCGAGCGGCGGGGAGACCCTCACCGATTCCGTACCGTTCCGTACCCCCGCACCGCCCCTGCCAAAGAGATTCGGGTATATAAGCACCGCCGCTCCTAGAGTCGAGGCTCTCTTCTTTTCCGTCCGATCTCTCGTCCGCAGAAGAAAGCCAATCCCGAGTGGTTACACGGAGTTAAGCGCCTTAGCTTCCGTCAAGCGATCTTGACACGAGCCATCCGCCTTCCTAGACCGCCGGTTCACGGGCTCAAGTCCATCTTGGGCTCCACCAGGAGATCCTGGTAGTCGGCACTTCCCGATCCGCCGTCCTGTCTCGGTATCGGCTCACGACTTGGGGTGTGGAGTTCCGCGCCTCTATCAAGAGCTCTTGGCATGAGTCGATCACCACCGCCGAACATCGCGGTATTAACCGCAGCGTGCCGCGATCGGGACCGAGTACAGCTGTACCGCACGCGCGTCGTCTACGGCCGTGGCCGCGGCCTTCGGCAAGGCCACGGTACCCGCGCGTCAACAAGGATTCCGAGTTCCGAGAATCTCGGCTCGAAATCCCACGAACTTGTAAATAGACATCGTGTACAATACCGCGTTTTTAAGTCGACCGTTACGAATCTCGCGTGTAAATACCGTTCGTCCGTCCGCGCGTTCTGGTTTCCGTCTGTCCGTCCGCGCGTAATTTCTGAGTTGTGTTACGTCCGTCCGAGCGTCACCGCCATCCGTCCGTCCGCGCATCGTGGCTAAAACGCCACGCTATTATATTGTACAACACGTTACGCGAAATAAATTCGCTGATTTCTTTCCACCCAAAAAGCTGTCTAGTTCTCTTGGCGACCTCAATCCGCGTCCTCGTCCGCCGAACTTACGCCGCGCCGTGCGCGGAAAAAGTCAGGTCGTTACAAAATATTTCAAAAATTGTAAAAAAATTTCTTTATGTCTCCATGACTCCTACTAAAAGAATGTTTTTAATAATATTTGGAGTAGAGAAAAACCTCAACTTAAAGTTTTGAAGCTTGCATTTATACAAAATGCTATTATGAAATTGTTTAGAAATTTACGATTTTTAAAAAATAATCATAATCTTTTGAAACAAATACGAGAATGTTGAGATATGAATTATTTAACAGTTCTGTGTCCTTCATAAGATTTGTACTATTCTTTTGCTCTCTGATATGCATCGTTTCGGAAACAAGTCATTTTTGATAATTAGTTTCGTTGTCTAAAATAGAAACGTGCTCCCAATCGAATGTGTGATCGCATTGGATGACATGATCAGAGACAACTGAGTGTTTATCCGGAGGTAATTTGATGTTACGATGTTCTTTTATTCGAGTTTTTAGTTGTCTTTTTGTTTGACCAACGTATGAAGCATCACAATTGTTACAATCTATTCTATAAATAATATTATTGTTATCTAAGTGTGGAATGCTGTCTTTTTGTACTTTTACAAATCTGTTTAGCTTATTGAAGCAACGATATCCAAATGAATAATTGTCTAATTTTGTGTTATGGTTTCCGTGGTACCTTGTATGTACGACATGACTAATCGATGGTATTCATTTTTTCTCGGCTTACGTTTGTTTCGCTATCGCTGGGATTATCATCGTTTTCAATGTTATTATTAGAATTTTTATGAATTAATTTTTTGACCTTTCGGTTAACTTCAGTAAAAATGATATCAAGCGGATATCCACTTTCAACCAGGATTTTGATGCAATGTTCTGTTTTTCTTATGAGATAAAAGTATCGCGCGGTCTATCAGGTTGTAGATCACTTTTATTTTTTTACAACGAGGGTGATTCGACAGATAGGACAGTATGTGTCTCGAAAATATCTCTTTTTGATACCAGAAATATATTAAAAATGTCATCATTTTTGTTAAAAAATGTATATGTATAAATATATTTCTTAAACATATATAAAATATCAATATATGTACATAAAGATAATTTACCTTATATAATTATAAATTTAATTAAAAGTTAGATAAGATCCGTTTTTATTTTTTATTATTTCAAACCTATTCCAAATTTAAATCAAGAGATTGTTCCAACACAGCCGAATCAGTTTAAAATTATCAAAAAACTGCAAAGTACCTTATTTTGATACTACATAAGAAAATTTTGAAACACATTGATTTCTAATTGCCATAAAATGATTTGGAAATATCTAGGAATAAAGCCTTAAAATTTTCAGATTTGTCCTTTATTTTCTCGAAGAAAATATTGTCATCGTAACATTGCGTATCTATATACGGTAATATATCGTAAAATATAGTAATGTACGGTAAAAGAGTTGCGCAACGACGTTATAACGATTAATGATTATGAAACTGTCGTTAAGAGTTACGACGTAGACTATTGGATATCGATTATGTAATTTTTCCTTAGAGTAGAAAGGTGAAAAGTAAAATCTTTCGCCATTGAAATTAATGGAGGAAAAAGTTACATGATTGATACTCTGACCTTTGTTGCAAAAAACAACGCACTTCTGCCATATATTTAGCGATCTTTATCTTGTTCTATTTATAGTTTAGTCGCTGATCGAACACTCTTTACCATATTTCGCAAAATGGTGCAACAAGAGGCGGTGGTCGTAAGGAACGCCATGAAGCGTTATGGAAAAGAGCAACTGGTGCTGAACAATTTGAAGATGACCGTTTCCAGGGGTTCTATGTAAGAAATTTACGTATATTTAATAATTCACTATTATATAATTTATTATTCAATGATTCATTATTATATAATAATTTATTACTTATATACATATAAGAGAAAAGAGTATTATGGTTACTGTAGACATCTTACTACTATAATTATGTTTGTTAGTATACACAGACGAATTCTAATAATTGTTTATGGAATTATTTATTTATAGTAGCCCGCTGTTTTTTAATGGCGTTAATATGCTAATACACAATCATTAATTGTTATAAGGCATTTTTACTTTTGAAGATTTCTAAACTTTTGCAAGGTACATTTTAACACTTAATTATATATACTTTCTCAATGTTTTTAAACGAGTGTATTATCACACGAATTTGTGTAAACTCGAATGTTTTTTTGTTATTTAACTTTTTATTTGGCTGTACACATTTTGAGTTATGCAGAATAAAAACAATAACATGGAATTTTGTTAATGCGGTTTTGTAAACGAAATATTTATATTGAAATATTTCTTCGATAAATCGAGCGTTACACTAATATTCACAAACATTGAGATATAATTTTGTATTTATTGTTTAATATTAAACAGGAATAAATTGATGTTTTTTTATGTATCTCTATAGTCTTTGAACGCAAAAATATTTTAAATCAGGAAAATTCTAAACGATGGAAATTTAAAAATATATATTTTTGTAACAAAATTCTATGTTAAATTTGAATAAATGATTTTCGAGATTTAACAAGCATCAGAATAAATATACAAGACAAATGAGAGTCCAGCGCGGTTAGTGTTGCGTGAGCTGTCCGAAATCGCTAATTTATAGACACACACTGAAATAAACATCAACATGAATAATTCTAATAGTGATGACACTGTTAAAAAAAAAATTCCATGATTTATGTTATCGTACATTCACAACATCTTTGAAAAATTTGTATACGTCACAAAGAATTTAAATGCAAAGCCGACAAAAGGTTAGTCGTCTTTGTATTAATTTAAATAGTAAAGTTGTAAACAAACGAATGCGGGAGAATATTTAAGTCTCCGACAGCTGAAAAGCCCAGAGCCTGCGTAACGGTGAAGGGCATTAACGCCCGATTAATGCCACATTTATGTTCCAGAGATGCGGCGGTGGTTGAGCTTGACGTCGCCAATTCCTTGGGAGCAAGAGGAGGGTAGTAGTGTGCTCGCGTATTATCCTCACGACGAGGGGCCCCGCCGCTACCGGAACCGGTGACCAGACAGATAGGGTACTGCCAAAATGAGCGGCTTCTCCTGATAGTGGGATGCAATGCTACCTCGCACCACACGGTCTGGGGAAGCATGGACACCAACGATAGAGGTAAAAGGCTATTGGAATTTCTAGCGTCGACAGACCTGAGAGATTCTTAACAGAGGTAACGAGCCCACCTTTTGCACGGCGATGAGGAGAGAGGTTCTCGACCTTACTGTCTGTTCTAGGTGTGTATCGAGGAACGTGGTCGGATGGAGGGTCTCGCGCGAACCTTCTCTGTCAGACCATAGGCAAATCACCTTCAAGCTGGCTTGGGCCAGAAGAGAGGTGGCGATGTTCCAGGATCTTAAGAGGACCGATTGGGACTCCTATCGGGTGGACTTGAAATGCTACCTCGAGGGCTTCCCAAGAAGGCACGGGACCGAGAAGGAACTGGAGCTCTGCGTAGATCATCTGCAGAGGGCTCTGGTGGAAAGCTACGAGAAGAACTGCCCGGAGAGGGCGGTTAAAAACTCCAGAGGCAACTCCTGGTGGAGTCCTAAGCTGCAGGAGCTCAGAAGTGCGGAGGGCCTGGAATAGGGCCAGAAACACGCGCCGCCAGTCGGACTGGGAACTTCATAGAAAGGCCCAGAAAGACTACAGAGACTCTGTGGTGAAAGCCAAGAAAAGAAGCTGGAGAGAGTTCTGCGAGTCGGTAGAGGGCGTGCCCAAAACCGCAAGACTATGCAGGATTCTAGCCAGGAACCCAGACGCCGTCCTGGACTCCATTAGTCTCCGTGATGGGACAATGGTGACCGAGGAGCAGTGCCTGGTGCACTTGCTAGAGGGCAGCTTTCCGGGCTTTCGTAGGGAGCACGAAGAACTGTTCGCCCACGATGCGGTGGGCTCGCGCAGGGCCCGTAAGGCGGACTGGGGATTAGCGGCCAGCATTGTCAAGCCCGAAAAAGTGAAATGGGCGATAAACACCTTCAAACCCTTTAAGTCAGCGGGACCAGATCAAGTCTTTCCGGCTCTTCTACAGGAGGGGTTGGAGTTGGTCGTGGGACCTCTGACAAGGACTTTGAGGGTATGTTTGGCTCTGGGCCATACGTCTAGTGCATGGAAACTAGCGAGAGTGGTATTCATCCCGAAGGCGGGAAGAGCGAGCTACTCTTCTGCTAAAGACTTCAGACCGATAAGTCTGACTTCGTTTCTCCTGAAGACTCTGGAGAAATTGGTCGACGCGTATGTGAGGGACATTGTCCTCCCGCGGCGCCCCTTGCACTACGCACAGCACGCATACCGCATGGGCTACTCCACGGAGACGGCTCTACATGCGACTGTGTCGTTTATTGAGGGGCAACTGGAGAGGGGCGGCTATGCGGTGGGCACCTTCTTAGATATAGAGAGTGCTTTCAACAACACTCCGCCAAAAAGTGGTGTGTGAAGAAGCGTTGCACAGGGGTGTGCCGGAGAAACTCGTGGAGTGGATCCGGGGCATGCTAGGGCGACGAGTTGTAGCTTCGTTGGGAACAACGAAGGTCTGTGGATGGGTGGAGAGGGGGTGCCCCCAGGGTGGGATGCTCTCTCCACTGTATGGTGCCTGGTGATGGATGGGCTGCTCGAGAAGCTGAGTGAGAGGGGCTTCTTTGTGCAGAGCTATGCTGATGACGTTGGTCTGCTAGTGCAAGGACTCTTCCTCGAGCCTCTCTTGGAGCTCATGCAGAACGCACTGGGAACAGTAGAGCGGTGGTGCAGGGGGACCGGTTTGTCAGTGAATCCTCGTTTACTCGCAAATATAAAGTGGGCACTATATAGGCCCATCTTTGAAGGTACAAGACTAGCCCCAGCTGAATCAGTAAAATATCTGGGAGTAATCCTAGATAAGAAGCTGTCGTGAAGGGAACATCTTGAAAGCCACTGTAAGAGTCTGTGCTCTTACTTCTGGATGTGCAGGAGAATTGTGGGCCAGACGTGGGGATTGAAGCCCAGGATGGTATGTTAGATCTATACTGCAATACTTCGACAGGTTTACTTACAGCATTGTGTGTGGCCTAGGGCGCAAGAAAGGCAGTGGTAGCGCTCGCACGGGCTCTGATTTTAAGAGAGTCCTGGTGCAATGCAACCACGCCGTGGCAGATGGGCACTTTGCTCGGGTTGAACCACTTCACCAGGTGGTGGTGGGAACGGCGGCAATCGCTGCACGACTAGCCTGCGAATTGGAAGGAGAACTGCACACTAGGTTCCCCAACGGCGTGCTGACCGATTCCATCTTTGGAATGAAGCAAGAATGGATGCCAGCAGTTCGGGCCCTGGACAGGCGCTTTGAAGTGCAGGTTACAGGACTCGTGGACTGGAAAGAACCCGGGGCACTGGTTCAGGCCTGGGACGTCTGGTTAACAGATGGCTCCAAGACGGGGAGCTCCGGCGCGGGCATTGTTTGCCGACAAAGGAGGGTGGCGGAAAGCCTGCCCCTGGCTGGGTACGCCACAGTTTTCCAAACGGAGATCGTGGCAATCCCGAGATGTGCCCAACTGGCCCTGGAAGGGAAGGAGACAGGTGGGCGCGTGAGAATATGTTCGGACAGTCAAGCTGCTATCAAGGCACTCGAAGCTCCGATTTGCACCTTGCGGCTGGTCTGGGGCTGCAGAAATGCACTGAATAAGCTGGGGAGGGATAAAAAAGTCATCGTGTCCTGGGTCCCCGGTCACTCGGAGATTGAGGGTAATGAAGAGGCCGATCGACTCGCCAGCGCCGCATTAAGAATGGAGGTGTTTGGGCCGGGACCGGTGCTAGGGGTCCCTTTCTGTCTTGGCAGGAGGAGGCTCCGGGCCTGATTACGGAACGAGCACCTCGAGTTTTGGAAAAATGAGCTGAGGACCAAATGTCGACAGGCCAGGGCTCTACTGGGGGAAACACCTAGTGAGGGCCTAGTCGGGGACATAAGGTCCTTGAGCAGAAGAAACGCCAGGCTAGTAGTGCAAATACTGACTGGCCATGGAGCCCTCAATTACCACATGCACAGGCTGGGCTGATCTAATACGGCCGAGTGTAGGGCTTGTGAGGAAGAGAAGACAAGTCTCCACATTTTGTGTGACTGTCCGGCCTATGCGGGGCTAAGACTAAAACTGCTAGGCTTGGCATTTCCCGAGCCAGGGCAGATTAGCAGGCTACCTATGAGAAACCTGAGTCTCTTTTGGAGGGAATTGGGGCTCCCATAGGTGGCAAACGACTGGAGGGTGACACAATGGACAACAGTCTGCGTGCCGTAGGCGGATCTTCGATCCGAGGACCGCCCCCTCTGTTTTATTATTATTATTATTATTATTAAACAAACGAATCTGAGTGAAGTCATTGAGAAGGCGATCTCGAAGAGAGAAAAAGCAATGCAATAAAGTCACCATTGATTAATATTTAAGATTACTTGTCCGATTTTTAATATTATTCTTCAAACACATCAAAAATTTGTATACAGGTGTTTAAGCGACGAAAAAATTATGGAATTTAATTCGGAATCTTTCGTTTCACACACAACCGCTAGCACTCTCATTGCTAAACCACTTCACCACAATCTTAAATTTCTTACACAGCGTATTTTTTACAACTTGATACTAATTTCTTCACTCTTCAATATATTGAAAATTGCTTGAAACTGCATTGTCATAGATTTTTCCGCGTATCTTCGTCAATTGCTTAAACTACCACCGCTTGTAAAATACACTGTCGTATATTTATTACAAGATAATCGTATAATATTTTAACAAATATTTTAATAAGAAAATCTTTCGGAAACTATCAGAATCATTCTAATTTCATTAAAGATTTATACCTAATAGTCCATTAGCGCAGAGAATTCAAAAAGTATTTAAAAAATTCAGGTTTATGTCATCAATTCTGCGTTTATTTTAAGACGCAAAAAAAACGCTTCTTCTGAAAAGTCAGAAAAATGAGCTCTTTATTGATGATAAATCTGAATTCATTTTGAATTCTGTATGTTATCTAGGTTAATTTCTAAAGAATTTGATTATATTTCTATTATAATTATGCTCTGTGGTTTTGTCCGTATGGACAATTATACTGTAGTTGTGTTCCTGCTACACGTTGTCACCAACAGTTTAGAATAGGCGCCAAAAGAAAGAAAGGTGGCGCCCTTGATCGGATACTCGCGCATTCAGTCTCCTACAGTTCTATTACGTTCCGCCATATCATTGTTTTTCTGTTGCACGCAACCAACAGTTCGTTCCTTTTTCTATTTCGTTAGTTTACAGTGAATTATCGTTCTCGATATGCCTAAACATAAGCATAGGCATCGTTATCGTTCTGTGAGACGATCACGGGAACGAGATTCAAGAAATTCATCGAGAGATCCCGTATATCAGACAGATCTTGACGCATCCTCAATAGAGGTTAGCTGTGATTCCACGTGACTCACGCGGAGACTAGCCTGCCATCTTCTCAACGTGATAAGTTGACTTTGGCACTCAGGGAGATTCTCGCTTTTATGGAAAAGCACACCAATACGAGGATTCCTGAAATAGACGCTTTGAGCCATATTAAGGATGTTGTAGCAGAGGACATCGTACAGGAAAACATTATTGCGAAAGACGTAGTAAAAGGAGACGTCATGGCTGAGGACACTGATCCTTCCCTGTTGGGAGAAATACAAATCTCCCATACAGAGGTTAACGGGCAAGCAGATAGGAAGACGGTTCTTCAGAACCAGGGCGGCAAACCATGTATATTTCTTCGGTACGGCAAAGAAGGAACATAACCGATTGCCTTATCTGATCATGCTTCTTTCTTTTTTCAGTTCAACGGTGTCCACCGACAGTTCGCTTCGACCCCGAGATAATTATTGCAAGATCGCCAGATTTAGATAAAGATAATGACGCCTCACTAATAAACGAATTGTTCGGAAAGCATCTGATTTCAAATGAGTCTCTCTGGGACCATACTGTTTTCAAATCTACTAAAAGTGAGGTTCGCTCGGGTCTAAAAGAAGAGCTGCGTATGAATCTGCTATCAAAATTTGAATTTATAGGAAGTTTAGCAGATATTGGACCCCCTAAGTTAAACAACGAAATAAGGTCGGCGTTTTTGTTTTTTTAAAACATCATAGCGTCTTAAAGCGGGACGAATATCAATGTAAGGCTCAGCTACAAGTAGGCGCTTGCCTCAACGCTTTTGGCTCAGGAATTTCAGATCTCTTGAAAGCCTATCAAGATCGACCTTTACAGCCAAATGTAAAACCTGCTATTGCAAAATTGGCAGATGGCATCCACCTATTGGCGGACCACCAGTATAGGCTGTCCCTAGCTAGACAGTTAGTCATCAAACCATGTCTACCATTTGTGGGTAAGTTGGCAGCCGATCAATCCGCAGTTGACAAATGGCTCTTTGGCTCGTTTTTTGCGGAAGTTTTGAAGTCAGCTCAAGCTTGTGAAAAAGCAGGCAAGGATCTATCAAGATTTTCGTCAGGATCTAGTGCATTGACTAAAACAGGCTATCAAATCAGTCAACAATAACCAACAAAGCAGTTCCTAACCTATAAGGGAAACCGCAAAGCCCATGTGTCAAAACAAGCACTCTCAGTTCGCAGCACGGGGCCAGGACAAAGTCGGACCGATCCCGCAGCACTCGCTATCGATCTCGCTCCCGGACACGTTCTCACCGTTAGAAGAAGTAAGAACGGCCGGTAAACTTTCAAAATATATATTGCAGTGGGAAAAGGTAACGCGGGATTCAGAGGTATTGAATTCGAGGCTATGAAATACCCTTCTCATCACCACCGCCTATTCGTAATCGTTTACAAGAGCCAAATTTCTCTACAACCATGGCAGAGGCCTGCGATAAAGAAATTCTACTTTCCAAGGGTGCTATAACAGCCACTTCACCCTCTGCGGATCAATTTTTATCACAGATCTTTCTCATAGAAAAGTCATCGGGTGGAATGTGTTTTATCTTGAATTTAAAAGATTTGAATTATTTTTTATCTCCCCCTTATTTTCAGTTAGAGGATTGGCGCATGGTGATTCAATTGATGGTCCATGATTCATGAATGACGACTATAGATTTGGAAGACGTTTACTTACTCGTCCCAATCTCTCCCAGAAGTCGCCGCTTTCTCCGCTTTCAGTGGCGTAGAGTTACGTATTAGTTCGCAGCCTTGCCTTTTGGGCTCTCTACAGCACCATATATATTTACTAAGATTTTAAGACCAGTATTAACCCGTTTGCGGAATGAAGGATTTTGCTCGGTTGTCTGTCTGGATGATTTTCTGCTTTTTGGGTCCTCGCGGGAAAACTGCTTGGGAAATCTAAACGCTTCCATAAACTTGCTTTCGTCGTTAGGTTTCCTTATTAATTTTTTGAAATCGCAACTTATCCCTGCACAATCCTGAAAATACTTGGGATTTATTTATAATTCCGTGGCGCAGTCGATTGCGATCCCTCCTAAAAGGCGCTTACCTTTCCTTAAAATGATCTCCGATTTCTCAAGAAAATCTAGATGCCGAATTAAAGATTTCGCTAGCGTGATCGGCTCGTTAATTTCAATATGTCCGGCGGTGCAATACGGACTCCTGTATACTAAAGAATTTGAGAGAGAAAAATTTCCAGCATTAAGGGATGCAAACGGTAATTATATGGCTTAAATGAAAACTTCTTTCCACTTGGCTAAAGAGTTCCAAGAATTCCAAGTGGATTAAGATCTTATCGGATTCTAATCAGGTTTATTTTAAATTCCGTTCAAATGCAGTAGTTTGAGAGATATTTTTAAATGCATCCCTAACGGGGTGAGGCGCTTCTTGCAGTGAGTTGCATACTCGAGGATGGTGGTCGGAGAGTGAGAAATCCGCTCATATAAACTTCCTCGAACTAAAAGCCGCCTTTTATGGTTTGAAATGTTTTGCAGAGGATCTTTCTGATTGCAACATCCTTCTCCGCATAGACAACACGACAGGGATATCATATATCAATCGTTTTGGCTCTGTTTAGTACCCGCATCTATCAGCCTTAGCAAAACAAATCTGGTCATGGTGCGAAAAGCGCAATATTTTGTTATTTGCATCTTATATTGCCTCGATCGATAATTCTATCGCTGATCGAGAATCTAGAATAGTGAGTCCAGATACTGATCCTTATCACAAGCCGCCTTTTTGATGATTCGGTCTCATTTTGGCCCTTTTGACATAGACCTATTCGCTTCAATCATTAATGCGAAATGTGCGATTTACGTATCTTGGTTCCCAGATCCGGGCTCTATAGGAGTAGGTGCATTTACATTTTCTTGGTCAGGTGTAAGGTTTTTTGCATTTTTGCCATTCATTTTAATACCTCGGGTCCTCCGGAAAATTATAAACGATAAGGCGAAGGGGGTTGTGGTAGTGCCCTGATGGCCTTCACAAGCCTAGTTTCCCTTGTTTTGTCGTCTTCTAACCAGAGAGCCCATAACATTTTCACCATCTTACAATTTGCTTTCTTCTCCTTTCAGAGTCCACCACCCTGCATGGAAAACTCTTTCCTTGGCGGCAGAGAGCTTATCCGGCTAGCCTTTCTAAATCGAGATGTTTCGCAGAGGGCTCTGGAGGCTACATTAGCCTCACTATCTAATTCAACAGTTAAGCAATACTCTAAGCCTTTGAAAGACTGGTGATTTTATTGCCAATCCATATCGATTTCTCCTTTCGCAAGCCCTGCACAATTTTTAGAGTTTTTAGCACAAGAGCTGTAACAAGCAAATTCATACTCAACAATTAACACCATGCGTAGCGCTATTTCTCTTATCACGCATAATGAGATAGGAAATCACGCGTTAGTAAAACGCTTTTGTAAAGGAGTAGGAGTCCTGAAAAACCTTCTCGCCCTCGTTACGACCTTATTTGGGATCCGGCACCAGTACTGGCTAAACTCGCCACCTGGTTCCCTCATGATTCGCTTTCATTTGATATTATTACAAAGAAATTGGTCCTACTCCTCTCCTTGGGCACCGGTTAACGTGTACAGACGCTTGCGTCTTTTAAACTATCTCAGATTTTTATGGGGGATAAACTTGTTATCAAGGTACCAGGGCGCATTGAAACATCCGCCCTAGATTGTTCACAACCGTCTATCTCGTTCTCTCCATTTAAAGGTTACGAAAGTCTTCGCATTTACAAATTAGTCAAACATTATTTAGAGGTAACCCAAAATCTACAAACTTTCTTGGACGATTCCTTTTTTATTTCCTTTGTTCGCCCTCATAGGACCGTTGGTCAACGGACGATTAGCCGCTGGTTACGTTCGAGCCTAGAAGACTGTGTAGTTAGGACCGATTTCTTTACTTCACACAGTACGCGCCACGCTTCAACTTCTCGGGCAGCCCAAAAGGTAACCTTAGATTTGATAAAACGGGCTGCAAGTCGGGGTCATCCCAAATTTTCGCGCGTTTTTATAACCGTCCAATTATAAATCCGGAAGATTTTAGCAATTCCGTCCTACAACCTTAAATATCTATAGGTCTTACTGAATTTTGAAAGATTTATAGATAAATTTTTCACTCCTTATAGGTGAGATTTTATAGATAAGAGCAGGAGTACTTGAAGTTACTCGGGCACCTGCGAAAAAAGTTTTGTCTTTTCTTTCTATTCAGTTACTAACAAGAAATATCGATAAGATATAATTTTTTGTACTAAGATGTTTAATAAACAGAAAAACCAGCGAGAAGAATCTAGTTTTCTTCTCTTTCTTCAGAACGCAAATCGCCTTCTGAACATCTACAGTATAATTGTCCATACGGACAAAACCACAGAGCATAATTATAAAATAAAACAAACTCACCGAGTAAAGTTCGATTTGAATTATGCTTGTGGTTTTGTCCGTATGGACCTTTTCCCCCTATAGAATTTTTCACCCAATCTTGGAATTTATTTAGGCGATTTGCTTTATTGTCTGAACAAATGATATGGCGGAACGGAATAGAACCGTAGGAGACTGAAGGCGCGAGTATCCGATCAAGGCGCCACCTTTCTTTTTTGGCGCCTATTTTAAACTGTTGGTGACAACGTGTAGCAGGAACACTACTACAGTATAATTGTCCATACGGACAAAACCACAAGCATAATTCAAATCGAACTTCACTCGGTGAGTTCGTTTGATTTTGTAATTATAACTCTTACCTAGGCAAATACTCGTTTAATTTATTAAAATTAAGATTTTGATGAGAAAATAAAAATAAGTCAGGTATGTATTTAACGTTGTGCAACGTTAGACACATACGCATAAATTTGAAGGCGCACTAGAAAGTTAATGATTTAATAATCGAAGCAATGAGATTGTGATCAGCACTTTATTAACAGATCGTGTTTGCCATTCGTTTCAAGTCCATTTAGAATATCACGAAGGAAACTATAAATGCTATTATTGTTCGGTAAAGTGCGAACGTGAATAGATAGATGAACAGATAAGTCGGGATTTTAAAAGAGAGTCCATATACTGGAGAACGATTATAGAATCGTTTATAGTCAGATTAAAGGAAAAGTTTGCGACTTTATGCGCCGTCTGTTTGTTAGAACGTCATCTAAAATGAAATGAGGTACGTAAACGAAACCTTTTCTTAATCCAGATACGGACTATTGCGAGCTAGTGGATGCGACAAAACCACCCTGTTCTCTTGCATTGTCGGACTTCAATATTTTAACAGCGGAGAGGTATGGGTCTTGGGGGAAATTCCAGGCAGCAAGGGCTCCTGCGTCCCTGGGCCTCAAGTGGGTTATATGCCGCAAGATATCTCTTTGGCAGGAGAATTCTCCATAAGCGATGCCTTCTATTACTTCGGCAGGATCAACGAGCTAGAAGATGAGGAAATCGGTAGAGTACCAAAAGAGTATATACTAATAGTCGTTGTAGTATGTCGCGTGTATACTGAGAAGTTTATTCGCGAATCGTGTCGCGTAAAGCTGAGTACACACTTAGCGTACATATCTATATCGCGCACGAATTCTCTTTGATGTAGCGCCTTATGAGCGAATCGAGCCAAAAGCAAATCGAACGTTGGACGACAGCGAGTCGGGGGAAAATGATTATTTGCGGGAAACTCGTTTGTTGGCGCTGCGGCGCCTCTCTGTTGTTCTCTCAAGTATCTATTAATATGAACGAATGAGAGACCTTATCGGACTGACAAATATTTTAGAGGAATTAATCGCTGACTTTCTCTCGTCCGTAAATTGGATAAAAAAAGAAATGCTTATAGGATTAACGAGACTATTGTTTGAAACTTGGTCAAATGCCCGATTCGAAGGTTTTCGTACTGAACGCGTGAAATTGATGAAATAGAATTATTACTTGAATTATCGAATATTGAACAGAATTTAATAACATCAATAGAATTAAATTAAAGTATACATTTTACAATTTTCGGTTACGACTTCGCGATTGATAAGGTTCACATGGCAAAATAAATAATAACAACTGCTGTCCTTTATAAAATACTTTCAAGAAAATGTATTTCGAACGGTTTGTATTTCGAATTATTCGTTCGCGAGATATTTCATCAAGTTTCAACATTTTACAACTTTTTCATTTTATTTTAAGGAGCAAAACAGACTTTTTTCTCGGAGTTTCTTAAGTTACCTCCGTTAGATCGCTTAGTGAAGAATATGAGTGGAGGCGAACAAAGAAGGCTTTCCTTTGCCTGCGCGGTGATCCACAATCCCGAATTTTAATTTTGGACGAACCCACTGTGGGTTTAGATCTACTTTTAAGGGAGAGGTGAGTAGATTTTTTTTTTTTTTTTAGACGCGATAAGCAGAAAGAGTAATAAATCAAAACGTTGGATACACATTTTCTTTACAGTATTTGGACGTATATAATGAAGCTCACAAAGGAGGAAGGCGTCACTGTGTTGATTACGACTCATTATATCGAAGAGACTAAAGACGCAAATAAAGTAAGTCTCGGTTTTATTAATTTGTTTAAATTAATCCTGAAAATTTCTAAAATATCCGTATAAAGAGACTGCAATAAAACATCTTGAACGTTAAAAAATAATTTTTTTCCTAGTAACAAAAATTCAGTCGTGATAAGTAAAAATTGTGTAACTTCAATAATCCGCAGATCGGTTTGATGAGAAAAGGTAAGGTGTTGGCGGAATCGGCACCGAATAAATTACGGGAACAATACTTATCCTTAGAGAAAGCTTTCGAGGTACTATCCGTTACCCAGGATAAAGAGGATAAAGAGGATAAAGAGATTATCTTAAATGAAAGATTGCCGGAGACTACCAGTAGCAATGTACTGTCTCATGATAAATTTGAACCAACAAAAGTATATACGGAAATAACATATGCTATTTTTATTGCTTTTTAAAATTATGTAAATTTGCATTATTTTATAACACAAATATATTGACACAAATATATTTTATAACACAAATATATTGTTAAGAGAATCTCCGAGAACAAAGCAATTTCGGGAGGTCAAGTTTCGAAATTGAAAAGGTTCAAAGCTTTAATAGCAAAGAATCACATCCAATGTATCCGTAATTACTCGAAAGTATTTATTAGTCATTAATTTCTCTGCACAAGACACATTTTCACAAAATCACAATTATTTCAATTTCAAATTTTGCCGTTCTCTTCACTTTACCTCATTGAATTATATGAACGAGATATTAAATTTCAAAAAATTCACAAATCGCAATATTAATCGCTGCACATTTCATAATAATAATAAATAATATATATTGATTCAATATCGCGAATTGTATACAACAAATTAAATATAAGGCAACAACGAGTATATAATTTGCAATCTTGAATCTATACGGCTTTACACGTAAGTCTTTAAAGACATTCTTTGAATAACACTCATTGCGAAAAATATTATCAAGTGCCTCGATAATCGAACTGGTTAAACCGTTTTCGGAGAGTTGGCGGAACCAGGTTCAAACCATGGACATGGCAATTTTTTTGCAACAAAAAGATTTTTTTACTTTTTTCGGTGTGAGGAAATTTTATAAATGCAAATTAGTAGTATTAATAAGTTGATTTTTAATTTAATTATGTTTTATTTTCAAGAGCTGTGTTTGAAACCGAAAGTAATTGCACGCAGCTTAAAATAAATAAAAACATTTGAAACATTATTTTATCATAAAGATCTTGCTATGACCGTCTCTGCCTATCTTATATTTAATTTGTTGTAAATACTATGTTTTTCCAGAGACCTCATTTTCCACTATTTCTTCTTGCTAATTCTATCCATCGCATTCTCTTTTGCTGTTGGTGGAGATCTGAAGGGTATCAAAATTGGTATAATCAACGAAGAAGCTGGCAATTGTGATTTAGGCAGCAATATTGTCAATGTTTGGAACAACGAAAGCATCTGCATCTTTAATAATCTCAGCTGCAGATTTCTGTATCATTTTAATGATTCTATCGCGATAAAGGTGACTTAAAGATTAATGTAGTCGATATGTATATGATTAAAATAAATTTTTGTTTTTTAGTGTTTCTCCCACGGATTTATTCCTAAATGAACTAAGAAGTTTTGTTTTGTAATATAAATTAACACTAGAGTTTGCTATTCATGCCTTTTTACATTATTCTGGGTGAATGTTCATTCACAAAATTGAGTTTTTTATACTTTTCGTTTATTTTCAGGTTGTAAGATGTTAAAACAACTGACTCTATTTTAATGTAAACAAAATGTTATTATTTTAAGATATCAAAATTTTAATCAAAGTTGTACTAAACTTGAATTAGCATCTGAGTGAAAATTTACCCATAGTAAAACTCTAGGTTTAAGAAAGAATAAGAATAATAATAAAATCTAAATGATTCTTATCAATACTTTGCTTTCAGGAATATCATCACGACTCATCTGAAGCGAAACGTGATGTACAAAATAGAAAACTCTGTGGTGTAATGCACTTTAATCAAAACTTTTCCAAAGGTCTGCAAAACCGAATACAATATCAACTTCACACGAGTGATTCCAATCTTAAAGCCAGTGAAATTACAATTAACCTCGATATGAGTGGTACGTTATTTATATCTACAGGACATTTATCCCATATCGAATTTGTGTGTGTGCGCGCGCGTAGAAAAAATCTATTTAAACTATATTTTCAAATTTAAAATGTTTTTTTGTTGCAGATACACAAACTGGGCTTTTTATACAGAGAAAGCTATCCAAGCGTTTTATGGAAGTTCTTCAGGATATTATGAGAGATTGCAAATATTCGATAAAATTGGTTGAACTACCCATTAAAGTATATATTATTATTACTATTATTTTATATTATAATTTATATATCTCTATTGTGCAGAACTAAAATAAGAATATAAAATTCCAATCCATTTTCAGTTTGAAGATCCTATTTATGGTAAAAGTGACTACAATTATAAAGATTTCGCGATACCGTCAGCCATATTAGCGTAAGCAAAAATCAGACCAAGATAACAAATAAAATCAATTGCTCTTTCTAAACTACTTTTCCTTCTGCAGATTTATCTTCTATTTGAGTGTCACAAACTCTACCGACCTGATACTCGCAGATCGGTCAGAAGTTCTCTGGAACCGAAGTGCGGTCCAAGGTAATTTAGACTCTAATCTAAAATTAATTTTACAACTACTTTTTATCTTTTTATTTTTATTACAATAATACAAATGTAAATATGCATTAGGAGTCAGGACAGAAGAAATCTTGCTATTTCACATTCTTTACCAGAGTTTAAACGCACTTATCGATACCATCCTGTTAATTCTCATATTCTTTGTTCTATTAAGTACGGATTATAATGGATCGATATTCCTCATATTCTTTGTCGTATTTCTCAGCGGTTTTTGCGAATTGATATTGGGTGAGTAGGTATTCTACATGATTTATAAAAAAAAGCACGTAGCAGCAGTTTAGAAATTGCAGGAGATTACATCAATTATTCATTTTAATACCTTAGGTTTATTTAAATCTGTTTGGTCCAAAAATCACGCCGTGGCGCATTTCTTTTTGGCTGGAAGTTTTCTCCTGCTACTAATAGTTAGCGGTAAGTCATCATTTTATCTGTTACATGAAAATTGCTATTATATTTCAATTTAATATTGCTAAATAGTAACAAATCGTATCGATTATTAAATTTATTATTTCTGTAAATTTAAATTCCTTTATCACACACGTACGTAGTGACACATTGCATTAATAATATAATAGCAACATAAAGAGTTTTGACAAATTAGTGAAAATTAGTGAAAATTAACATTAATTACATCTCGCTAAAGATTGTGTCACGTTAACCAAGTTATCATTATATGTAGAGGAGAATAAGGTATTATGACTACTCTGGACATTATGACCCCCATTATCCCCGTTATTAAGTGAAAAATTACCTTTTCAAAAAAAGGTAAAAAAAGATGCCAATTTATGTGTGTGCGCGCGCACCTTACCTATAATTTTTTTTAAAAACTCAAGTCGTACTATTTTTTAATTCAATCTAAATGTATTTTTTCCAAAAAATGTATGAAATCTTTAAATTGCGCCAATTATAAAGAGAATATATTGTTGTTTGAAATAACTATTGTATTACTTTTAACGAATAAAATGCAAGTGATAGTATATTTATTTTTTAAGTAAAACCCAAGTAGCGGTATCTTTAATTCCTGTTTAAATAAAATTCAAGTGATACTGTCTGTGTATTTTTATTGAAACATTTTTCTGTTTTAACCTAAGTGGATGTACTTAATTTAAAAAAGTTTCAATGAAATATGTAACATTTAATCTCAAAGAATTAAACAGAAATGAGAATGTTTTATTGAAATAAAAAATTTTTAAACTACAAAAATTGGCGCTGCTGTTTTACAACATTTTATTTAGATTATAGTTAGACATTTAGCAGCGCCAATTTTTTGCAGTTTAAAAATTTTTATTTTAATAAAACATTCTCATTTCTGTTTAATTCTATGAGATTAAATGTTACATATTTCATTGAAACTTTTTTAAATTAAGTACATCCACTTAGGTTAAAACAGAAAAATGTTTTAAAAAAATACACAGACAGTATCACTTGAATTTTATTTAAAAAGGAATTAAAGATACCGCTACTTGGGTTTTACTTAAAAAATAAATATACTATTACTTGCATTTTATTCGTTAAAAGTAATACAATAGTTATTTCAAACAACAATATATTCTCTTTATAATTGGCGCAATTTAAAGATTTCATACATTTTTTGGAAAAAATACATTTAGATTGAATTAAAAAATAGTACCCCTTGAGTTATTAAAAAAAATTATAGATAAGGTGCGCGCGCACACACATAAATTGGCACCTTTTTTTTACCTTTTTTTGAAAAGGTAATATTGCACTGATATCACGCGTTTTTGTAGTGATATATTGCTTAATATATTAATATATTAAGCAATATATTTATTTTTTGTGATGTCATGATTTCAACTTACAAGTAAGATTATAATGTGTGTGTGTGTGTGTGTGTGTGTGTACACACACACACACACACTATATATATACACACACCAAGCAAATCAAAAACTGCTTACGTGATTATAATTAACCTCAACTCCCATCCACAATAAATAATATGTCTCTTGTATAGACAAGATTATATATTATGCACTTTTTTCAGCCGAATTCGTTTGTCTCGTACAAAAACGTGTTGGATAAGTGTATTATTAATAAATATATGCAGTTAAAAATATATATTTGGCATTAACTAGAGTCAATATTATATTATACTCCTACGAATGCTACGTATAAAATTTTTCAAGTGTCATAAGATATGTTTGACAAAGTGCATATGAATATGATAATGAAACATAGCTAATTAGATTGCATCAGCCTTATTAACTTTATTTTTATCTTTCTATCTTTCTCCATTGTATATTTTTCCCAACAAAAATGTGGTTTGCTTTTTCTCAGGTCTACCTCTAAGTCATACTTTTTTAACTCTAGCATAATGTAAATGTATATTTTGAATGAATTGACGTTTGAAACAAGTGTCAAATGATCGAATAAAGATATAAAAATATCTGTAATTTTACAAGTTGAGTCTCAGAGGTCTCAACGCTGCGTATTCTCTCTGAATTTAGAAATTTGTAACTAGATTAATTAATAAGTATGGTAAGTATATTTTAAATCCTGTTTATTAAAGTTAACAAAGTTAAGTGTAGCTCTTACAATATATATTGAGTTCACTAAACTAGTTAAAATAATACATGATATTAAATATGCTCGCTGTGTTACAAAATAAATGTTAATTGTAAATAAATAATATGTGTTAATCTCGCTGTTACCTAATATTTAATAATATTTTTGAGCGTTATATAAAACATATTTTTTCTTATAAAAGATAATTCATTTTGTAACACAGCGAGCATATTTAATATCATGTATTATTTTAACTAGTTTTTAGTAAACTCTAAATACATTGTAAAAGTTACACTTATTTTATTAACTTTTGTAATAAACAGGATTCAAAATGTACTTACTTTACTTATTAATTAATCCAATTACAAATTTCTGAAACCAGAAAGTACACGCAGCGTTGAGGCCTCTGAGACTCAACTTGTAAAATTACACGTACACCAGGCATTGGAATCATTTTTATATCTTTATTCAATTATTTGATACTTGTATCAAACGTCAATTCATTAAAAATATACATTTACATTAACGCTAAAATTAAAAAAGCATGACTTAGAGGCAGACCTGAGAAAGCAAACTACATTTTTGCTGAGAAAGGTAAATATGCATTGGAGAAAGATAGAAAGATAAAAATAGATTTAATAAGGTGCATCCGATCTAATTAACTTCGTTTCATTACCATATTCATGTGCACTTTGTAAATCATATCTTCTTATGACACTCGAAAAATTTTATACGTAGCACTCGTAGGAGTATAATATATAATAATATTGACTCTAGTTAATTCAAAATATATATTTTTAAGTGCACATATTCATTAATAATAAGCTTATTCAACACATTTTTACACCACGCGAAAGAATTCGGCAGAAAAATGTGTCGTTTGCCTCGCAAACCGAGATATTATTGACGATTCAGGTTACAGGTTAGGAAACCTGTCATACGCGCAATCATGATCGCGGTCACGTGATGCACATCACATTGTGCATCACGTGATCGCATAGATGCTGATAGTGTAAAGTCACTAGATTAATAAAGTACCGAAATTTCATAAGCCAATTTTGGTCCAAGGTTTTGGGCCAAAATCGTGGAAATGTATAAAGTGAAATTTAAATAAAAAAATGTATACAAAAATTAATAAATTTAAATTTTACCGTGAGAATGGATGCTTAGATCTGATTGTTTATTGCGTTTTATTAGAAATAAAACGTGTTAAACGCGTTAATAAATATCCCGAAATTCAATAAATTTAAATTTAATATATTTTTTTTTAAGTAATTGTGGATTTGTGCCATCATCCAAATTTTTGTATTTAAACTACAAAATTTATGATAGCACACATCCAAAATTTTACCTTAAAAACAAATATATTAATTTAAATTTATTCGAAATAGGCATGTATAACGTTAACGCGTATTGAACAATAATAATAAAACGTTCTAACGATCATACGTGTGACCATTGTAAATTAATTTATTAATGTTTTAGTATACTTTCTTATTAAATACATTTTACATATTTCACGTTTTAATGTGCCAATCCTTGGACCCAAAATGAGCTAAATAAATTGCGGTACTTTATTAATCTAGTGACTTTACTGATAGTGTAGTAGCGAGCGCCACACTGTGTCGAAAATGTGAAAGGGAGAATTCCTGGGGGCGACGACCAAGGAGACGTATCTTACAGAAAAATGTAGAAATTAGAATTTGCATCTCGATATCTCCGCTTGTACGGCACGGAGAGAAAAAATAAAAACACTTTTATATATGCAATTTTTCCCAAGCTATCGAATGAGACGACTTTGAACTTGATCGGTTTAGCCGTTGCTGAGATCTGATAATCTCGTTAAGCTTGAACTCGCTGACTCGCGTAAAAGAGGCGTCGGTCTTTCTCGCTTTTTTTTGAATTGGAACGAGACGCGACCGCGCCTCTTGATAAATTCTAACAATTGTTTATGGAATGGTTTAATTAGTAGTCCGCCGCTTTTTTATCATGGTGTTAATATGCCAATACACAATCACTTATAACAATTGTTATAAAGCATTTTTACTTTTGAACATTTCTAAACTTTTTCAAGGTACATTTTAGCCCTTAATTACATATACTTCCTCAATGTTATCTTGAGCTTATTATCACACAAATGTGAGTATACTTGAGTATTATTTGTTATTTAACTTTTTATTTGGCTGTACACTCTTTGAGTTACGCAGAGTTAAACAATAACATGGAATTTTGTTAATATGATTTTTTAATTAAAACATTTATTATATCAAAATATTTCTTCGATAAATCGATTGTTACTCTAAAGAGTAATGTTCAGAAACATTGAGATATCATTTTATGTTTGTTGTTTAATATTAAACAGAGATAAAATGATATTTCTTATAATATCTTTAAAGTCTTTGAACGCAGAAAAGTTCTAAACGATAGACAAGTATATAATTTTGTAACAAAGTATTTTGTGTCTTTTTTAACTAAAATAATTTTTTAAAAATTAATTTTGCGTTATCCATATTACCACTACTTTCTTTCTTCCACCGATTATGCAGTGCATCACATTTTTATAAATCACATCTTAAGTAATAAATATATTTTATTACTTTAAGCCTAGAATTTGTTAAAATGATCGTTCCAGTTTCAATATAAAATATTGATTATAAACCAAGTTGTTCAATAAAATGAAAATAGGTTATTACCATATTACCATCTTCTCTTCTACATAATTTATTTATAAACATAATTAATTTATTTAAAATAGTAGGAACTATGTGGCCGTTGGAGGGTGTGCAAAAATATCTTTGCTGGTTTATGTACGCCATGCCAATTAGTTTGCCTTCCGTATCCATGAGAGGACTCATTTACAAAGGTTCTTTTATATTTAAGTGGGAAGTTTTAAGTTGCATCCTTACGAGTTTAACATGTATATCGTTTATTCTTCTGGTGACTGTATTATAGTCATGTATCTTGGTTGTTATAGATAATATTTTGTGAAATCGTTACATGTGTACAAGCTGCAGGGATATCTTCTCTTAGGGGTAAGATATAGTTTATACAAATCATAAGTGTTCGAGCTTGACACCTTCATTAAAATGGTTTAAAAAATAAAAATTAGTATAATTCTAAACATTTTAAATTTGTGAAATGCTGTTTAACCTTATAAAAGTATGAAAATGTTAGAATTTGATACCTTAATTGCTCATTTATATTTTGTCACTTATTTTTGTATGTTTGTGATTTAAACTTGATTATCTAGTCTAGATAAACATGCAAGTTTCTATTATGTCATACTATTTAAATAGTTGTAACATCTTCCTTTATAGGAGGTGGCATTTTACCCATATATGTTGGGCACAATGTCAGTTTTAAAGTATTTACCTAATTTTTTTTCTCAAAAATCTAGAATGTCGAAATTTGAATTGTATTATTAGTACGAATAAATAAAGGTTTCAAAAATATTATATTAATTATTCGTCGTTTAATTTCATAACATGAAATTATATCTGAAGAAAGGCATAAGATATCTTCCCCCGATTTACCTTAAAGATCCATCTACAATGGAGAGTTTTAGGTCGTAACAGTAGGTTGTAAGTGATGTAATTCCGGTTTTTAAGATCGTAGCAGTAGCCGTAAGCGAAATGAATCATTTTCATTTCGATACTGCTTACAGCCTACGGCAAGCGTCTTGCGTTGCCTTGCGTCACTTTTGTTTGGGATTATTGTGCGCAATATTTATTTAATCATTTTTTAATTGACAAGGGAAGGATCAGGTGAGTCATCCTGGGATTTTGATCCCAATTTTTTTAGTTATTCTGGAGACGTAAAAAAAGTTTACATTTCTCGGTGTTTGATCGAATAGGCCTTAGTTACAAAATAATAAATTTGTGAAAATTGGTCATACCTCGGCGCGTTATATGAGCCTTCCCGGTAAATGTTTTCCCAACCAATACAGTCGGCTCCGTGCGTTAGGTGCTTGCTTCACAATCGTAAGATCCGGTTTCGCTCACGGATATGTGCAATATATATATATATATATATTTTTAATAAGCGTATTTCTTTATCTTGATGATATTGATATAGTATGCAAATTTCTAAAATAGAAAATTTAATTTAATATTACTTTCTAAATATTAATTTAAATTTAATTTGAAGGGAATTTGAATTCAAGTAATAATATTTGAAATAATAAATAGGTAATAATAATAATAATAATAAGTTATTTGAAATGGATAACATATAAAGGCAATGTATCTAAATTTTCAAATTGTTTAATTTAAAATTTAATTGGAAATAATATTAACAGTATCTTGAAATTCAAGTTTTTAAAATAATTAATCGTAGAAGAAGAATACCAGTGTTAAATTTAAACAATTTGAAAGTTTAGATACGTTGCCTTTATATGATATCCATTTCAACTAAATTATATATTATTATTAATATTATTACCTATTCATTATTTCAAATATTATTACTTAAATTCAAATTTCCTTCAAATTAAATTAATGTTAAGAAAGTGATATTAAATTAAATTTTCTATTTTAGAAATTTGCATACTATATCAATACCATCAAGATAAATAAATACATTTATTTAAAAAAAAAAAAAAAAAAATATTGCACACATACGGGAGCGAACCTGAATCTTACAATTGTGAAGCAAGCACCTAACGTATGGAACCGACTGCACTGGTTGAAAGAACAATTACCGGGAAGGCTCATATGGCGCGCCGCAGTATAGCCAATTTTCACAAATTTATTATTTCGAAACTAAGGCCTATTCGATCAAACTCTGGGAGATGTAAACTTTTTTTTCGTCTCCAGAATAACTAAAAAAATTGGGATCAAAATCCCAAGGTGACTCACCTGATCCTCCCCTTGTAAGTCGTTTTTTAATAAATAGTGCAATGTCTAAAGAAGCATTTGAAGAAAATATGATTGACGAGATAGAGAACGACGATGATGATGAACAAGATACATTACTAAAGCAGGAATTGATCGTTTTTGTCAAGGCAAATCCCGCTTTATATACAAAAAACTTGAAAAGATATGCTGGCAAAGATTTTTGTAAAGATCTAGCTTGGGAGAATATTGGTTTTAATTTGTCGAAACAAATGTCAGGTGAGATGTATATAATTAAATCACTCAATATGTTTACCTGTCACGGTAAGGTTAAGTTAAATTATTACTACAAGTTTTCATTTCTGTTATCAATAGGAAAAGATGCCGCCAAAATGTGGTACAGTATTTGCCAGCGATTTGATAAGGAAAGACGAAAAGTTGAAGCATCTCTGAAAGGAAGATCTGGGCAAGGAACAAAGTCTTTATACGTACCAAAATGGCAATTTTACAATATTTGTTTATTCTTAGTGGATCACATCACGCCTCGAAGGTATATAATTGTTATTTACAAATTAAATTAGCCTATTAATTGATATTGTGATATTTGGTAATGGTATGTATTACGGTGTTTCAGGACTACCAGTAATTACAGCTCAAACAAAATGGAAAAGACCATTGAAGAAATTTCCTCTTCTCCAATATTTATTTTACCTTTGTCATTACCATCACCTTTGTTATCAGCAAGATCAACACCGTCTCCACAAGCAGTATCTCCTCAAATATTGTCCGCACAAGTGCTATCTCCACAAGCACTGTCTCCAGAAGTAACCTCTCCACGATTACTGTCTTCACAAATAGTGTTTTCACAAGTACTGTCTCCACGAGCACCATCTTTGCAAGTACGGTTTCCACGAACAACGTCTCCTCAAATACTGTCTGTACAAGAACCATATTCACGAACACCATCTCCACAAGTACCATCTTCACAAGCATCAGTGCTTTTGTCTCCATCTAGTATATGGTCTACGAGTGATTTAGAATCAGTAATTAGCGGTAAGTGATCTATTAATATATACAAATGTTCGCTGCACGGCATTGGTACGCGAACTAGCACCGATGCAACTTGGCGTGATGGAGATGCCTGAAAGATTTCCGTTAATGCGCTTGTAGCATTTTGAAAAATATAACTCTTATTTCGCACTGAGATATTCGATTTAATTTACCACGATACGTTTACTCCTCGGAATTCAACTACGAAAAAGCGCGCTCCCGCCGGTTGCGGGAGCCTATATAGCCTGCGACACGATCCGTTCCTGAGGGTCTCACGTGAAACTTTTTACGGTTTCTCAAGGAACAAGTCGTGCCTGGCTTAGCCGTTTGAATACGCGAGATCGTCGCGTATCGAACGTCAATTGGTCGGCTACCGCGCGCATTGCGCGACCACGTGCGCGATCACGCGGAAGCTAGACCGATCTCACGGTTCCGCTCCGATCGGCAAACAACAACATGTTGACTCCAAAGCCAAGAACTGATTGCTTGAAATCGAAAACTAATGATTTCAGCGCTTCGCAGCATTCTTGGCTTTGGAATCAATGATTCGGATAGAAGCTGAAAATTGCGGCGTTCCGCAACATTCCACCCGCCGTCGTTGATGTGGTCAAAGACTAATTGGTACCGGCTTCGCAATCGCCGGACGACGACACTGGTAGAAGTACCAGCTTAGCGACAGGACGAGTAAGCTCGGAAGTCGCCGTACGCACTGTTACGACGCGGACTCGCCCATCGTTGCATGAACGCACGCTAATGACTCACGCAAGAGGCCATTTGGTCGGAGGGTTGATCTCGCTTCTCAGTAGACACAGGCGACCCTTCGATGTCGGATTTGGTTGTCCATCACTTTGATCGATGGCTGAGAGCGTGGAGGTATTCTTGGGATCACTTGTCCCATAGCTGATCCTGCATACGCTGCACTAGTTGCCACCGGCCGAGGCGGCCAGCGGGTTCGTCCCGTAAGGATGGCTCCGGCACGGTATTGATGGCCGATCCCACGAGGAAGTGGCCCGGGGTGAGAGCGGCTAAGTCCTACAGGTCATCCGAGAGGGCCTGCAACGGCCTCGAATTCATGCAGGCCTTCACCTGCGCGAGAAGCGTCGTCATCTCCTCGAAGGTGAGAGTGGTCTCACCTAGCACCCGCCGGAAGTGATGCTTCATAGATTTGACGGCAGCCTCCCAGAGACCACCAAAGTGAGGCGCCGCAGGTGGATTAAAGCGCCACCGTATTCCCTGGTTGCTCAAGCCGTCCGCTACTCGCCTACCTTCCACGGTGCTGTCTGCAAAAAGGTCGCGCAATTGACGATCGGCACCTACAAAATTAGTACCGCAGTCAGAATACAGGGTATGGCACAGTCCTCGACGAGAAGTGAAGCGTTTCAAGGCCGCGAGAAACGCCTCTGACGAGTAGTTAGAAACGACTTCTAGATGTACGGCGCGAGAGCTCAGGCACACGAACACGGCTACGAAGGCCTTGTACGCTTTATGCCTCCGCCCCCGGCTTGTCCGCAGCATGACTGGCCCCGCGTAGTTGACCCCTGCATGGAGGAAGGGTCGAGATGGAACTACGCGAGGTCGCGGGAGATCGGCCATTCTCTGCGTCGGCGTTGCCGCCCGCCATCGCACACAAGGCAGACAACGGTGGCTGGCGGCCTTAACTGCCGCTCTCCCCCCAGGGATCCAGTACCGGTGTCGGATCAGGCCCAAGGTCGCCTGAGTTCCACCGTGCAACGCTGCGCGGTGGCAGTCCTCGATGACGAGCCGCGTCAGATGAGCCCTCCTCGGTAGAATCACGGGATGCTTCTCGTCGTATGACAACAGCGAGTGCCGCAATCGTCTGCCCACTCGCAGAATGCCCTGATCGTCCAGGAACGGGCTCAGCTTGACCAGAGAGCTTCTCTTCGGCAGCGCCTGACCACGCCTGACCGCGACCAGCCGCCGTTCCCACCAAACTGACTGCGTCAGTTGTATCAAAGACAGGCGAGCAGCCTCTAGCTCGTCCACGTTGAGAGACACTCCTCCACCTCCAACAGCCGACCGCCGCGATTGGCCACGCCCGCTCGGAAGCGTCCGCAAACTCCGTGGGGAGGCTCCAGCTGGAAACATGATCGGAGGACCCACCGCAAACCAAACCTTGGCACCCCGCGAATCCGCCGCACCCAGGTTGGAGTTCGGGACGGGGAAACCCGGCCTTCCCAAGAAAGGGGCCCGTCTGCGTCAGCCAACGGGTCGTCCCAGCCAAGAACCCTTGAAGGGGCCCCCCGTTTGGTTTCTGGAAAATGGGAATCTTGGCTCGGGGACCACGGCGGGAGCCAGCCATCCAAACGGATCAAACATTCGGGCAGTCTGAAAAAGAACGGAGCGCTTCGTGGGAACTGCTTCTGAAACTTCACTAAATGAGAAGGTAAAGTGATCTGAAGTCGGGTGCCATTGCAACCCGAAAGTAGGATGGCTTTTGAGAGGTAGCCACGAAAGAGAGGTTGATGTCAGCCGGTCGGCTGACGGGATTTCCGCCAGAAGGGCGGCATCGTTCGCCGACCACTTCTTCAGGGGGAATTCGCCCGCCGAGCAGATGCGTGCCAGCTGCCGTTGGACCTCTTTCGCTTCCTTGTATGTGGCAGCGCCGGTGAGGACGTCATCCATCTAGACGTCCCGCCGTAGGGTCGCCGCTCCGAGGGGATAAGCGCTCTCCATCGGCCAACTGCCTGAGAGTTCTCACGGCCAAGAACGGAGCGCAGGCGAGAACGTAGGTAACCGTGTTGAGCTAATATTCTCTGACGTCGTCGGTCCTGTTGTGACGCCAGAGAATACGTTGCAGGTCACGATCGGCCTGATAAACCTGGATTTGCCTGAACATCTTCTCGATGTCCGAGGCTATGACGTACTTATACGCACGCCACCGGAGGAGAACGTCTGCTAGGGCTGGCAGCAGGTTTGGTCCCGGAAGGAGATGTTCATTTAGGGACCCACCGGAAGCGAGGCTAGAAGAGCCATTAAAGACGACTCTCAATTTGGTGGAGGCGCTTGCAGCACGCAGCACGCCATGATGAGGGAGATAGCACGTTCGACTGGCGAGGCGATCAGGCGAGGTTAGCAAGTGACATGTGTTGCAGATCCTCGTACTGTCGCAGGAACTAGGTGTACATCGTCCTCATGGTCGCGTCGCGGTTGAGTCGTCTTTCGACGTGCGTTAAGACGCGAAGCGCCGTGGTGCGAGAGCTCGAGAAATCCGGTAGAGACTCCATCAGCGGGAGGCTCACAACGTACCGCCCATCTTGCAAGCGACGATCAGTCTTGACGAAGTGGTCTTCCGACGCCTGCTCATCGGGGGTAAGTGGAATGGTCGTTGCGGACGGAAGCTCCTCCTGCTCCCAGAAACGGCGCACGCTTAGTGACATGTCGTCTCCTACGGAGCACTGCAGCGAGCTCGAGCAAGGAGGCCCGTCCTTATCCTCGTCCGTGAGGTCACCCGATATTATCCAACCTAAAATAGTCCTTTGTCCAATAGGCTGGTTCGGACCTCCACGTCGAAGGCCGTCGCGGAGAATAGCAGCACAGGCACTGACGCCGAACAGCACTTCGATGGGATCATTGGCTAGGTAGTCAGGGTCAGCCAACTCCAGTCCGCGCAGATGTGACCAGTCGCCGGCGCTGCCACTGGCGTCGCTGGTGTAAATGGTAAGGCGAGGCACCACGAGCGCCTTGATCGTCACCGTTGCTCCGCCCAGGCGCGAAGTATAAGCGAGCTTCACTTTTCCCCGCGAAACAGCTGTCTGTACTTCGCAAACACCGAAAATCGCGTGAGCAGCACGAGAGCGCGGCAATCTTAATCGCTGCGCCAAGGCCTCGGTGATGAGAGAGGTTTCTGCGCCAGGATCGACAAGCGCGCGAGTCGCCTGTTCCCCTCCGAAACGGTCGATCACGCGGATACGAGCCAGCAGCGCGGTTGCCGGCTCGTGCGCCGGTCGGCCGGCGTGATGCGACGTGCTCGCGAGTGCGACTTCGCGGGAGACATCGTGCAGAGAGGAATAATGACGTTCCCCGCACACCGCGCACGATCTCCTTGATGGACATTCGCTTCCCTGACGTGACCCGAGACAATTGCAACAAAGTCTCTCCCCCGTACTGCATGCGCTCTGGAGGAGTTTTCTTCCGGTATGCTTCGCATTGCATCAGGAAATGCTCGGCTTTACACAGTGGGCAACGGCTCCGCTTCTGCTCTTGGCCCTTCACGTGGTGAACGCGTGTCGCCTTTGCGTCGCCAAAAGTGGCCTTCGTTACGCTGCTCTCTGGCTTTGGCGGTTGCACTGCCTCCAGCACTCGCAGCCGCTGCTCCAGAAATAATTTTAACTCTGCGTATGACGGCGGATCCGTACAATCTCGGAGCAGTTCCTCCCAATCGAGACGCGAACTCGGATCAAGTCGATCGACCACGGAGTGAACAAAAAAATCCTCGCAATTAGTGATTGGCCGATGCACTCGAGGTTGTCAATCGTTCCGGTGGCTCCCAGATAGAGCCTTCGCAACTCACTCGCCGAATCGTTTTTCATCTTGCCGTGCGAGAAAAAATTCGCGTAACACGAGCGAACTAACAGGCGCTTGTTTTCATAGTACTCCTGAAGCCGAGTCCAAGCCCGTTGGTAATTTTCGCCTACGATAGGCAGCGGTTTAATGAGCGAGGCGGCTTCCTTCTCTAAGCATGTTCGCAAATAATGCAGCTTCTCGACGTCGGAAAGATGCCGATCGTTCCCGATGATCGAGCGAAAAAGGTCGCGAAATGATGGCCAATTTTCGAACTTGCCCGAGAAGTGCGGCACGGTAATCTTGGGCAAGGTCGTGCGAGGAGCGTATGAAGGTAACAGCGGAGGCTCATTCGCGGGCGATCGCGGTTCCGCTTCCGCAGTGTTCCCGACGAGCGAGCGTCGTAACGTGGTAAACGCGGTGAGTTGCGACAAATAAACTTCCTTGGTTTTGGCCGCGTAATCGTCGCGAAAATAATCGCTGTCCTCGTGATCATCCCAGTACTTACTATATAATTCTACGTGCCTGGCCTCGAACCTTTCCCAATTTTTGTCGAGGAACTGGAGCCGATTCTCGATCACATCGACTGTAATGTTCGCGGCACCAAGCTTTTGCATGTTCTCCACCGCGTTGGCGATACGGCCACGCAGTTTGACTTGCAGTCGAACGGCACTTTCAAAATCCATGCTCATCTTTTCAGTCTACAGCTCACAGGTAGTTGTACTCCGAAAGGTACTGAGAAACGAAGTCACCACGAGTGTCACTAATGCACTGCACGCGCCGGCGGAATGATCCGGATCGAAGGACCAGAATGTTTGCTGCACGGCACTGGTACGCGAACTAGCACCGATGCAACTTGGCGTGATGGAGATGCCCGAAAAATTTCCGTTAATGCGCTTGTAGCGTTTTGAAAAATATAACTCTTATTTCGCACTGAGATATTCGATTTAAATTACTACGATACGCTTACTCCTCGGAATTCGACTACGAAAAAGCGCACTCCCGCCGGTTGCGGGAGCCTGTATAGCCTGCGACACGATCCGTTCCCGTGGGTCTCACGTGAAACTTTTCACGGTTTCTCAAGGAACAAGTCGTGCCGGACTTAGCCGTTCGAATACGCGAGATCGTCGCGTATCGAATGTCAATTGGTCGGCTACCGCGCGCATCGCGCGACCACGTGCGCGATCACGCGGACGCTAGACCGAGCTCACGGCTCCGCTCCGATCGGCAAACAACAACATGTTGACTCCAAAGCCAAGAACTGATCGCTTGAAATCGAAAACTAATGATTTCAGCGCTTCGCAACATTCTTGGCTTTGGAATCAATAATTTGGATAGAAGTTGAAAATTGCGGCGTTCCGCAACACAAATGTTGTATGTAAGGTAGAGTGAATTGAGAAATGCATAGTTTTTATTAATCTTTTTTTTTATTTACAGACAACGGTGCATCAACATACTCGACTGAAGAAAATAAAGAAAATGAAGCTTTACATGCGCCCACATCTTCATCCAGTAGCCTTAATGTGGAGGAACGTTCTGCATCAGCATCCAAAACATATTAAAAACGATGCGAAGGATATCTTCATCAACGAAAAGAATTATTCCCGAGCCTGATAACTTTGCTAAACGCAAAAGAAAAGACGATGATCTGCTTATGCAAGCTATCAACAAGCAGTCAACAGTTCTGACTTCTTTCACTACGAAATTTGGAAACTCTTTAATGACATCAAACGAATGTTCTACTCCTTCCTCAGCTTCATCTGTTAATGATCCAGTCTCCTGGCTGCCATTGGATATACTCTTAATTCCGTACTCGAAGAAAAACGTCTTGAATGCATGATGGAAGTACTTCAACTTATAAAATCAAAATACATTCAGAAATAATTTTCAAGTTTATTATATCTAATTCAGCGATAATATACATTGTTTTGTTGTTGCGCGATTAGAGAATTAGCGCGTGCTGACTCGCCACTTGCGGGCGTGGAAGGGAGAGGATCTGCGTTGCATTTGGTGAATAAATAACCGGATTTCGAAGCACTGAACTTAAAGAGTTTTATCGGTTTTATTACCATAAGCAATGTACAAGATGTCCATCGGACGCGGAATGGTACCGCACGAGCTCGGAGCGGTTGGCGCGACCGTTTGCAATCAATTATTAGCGGTTTAGATAGAGCATGTTACTGTTTCGAGCGCTCGAGCGAATCTGCCCATTTTCGCCGCTCGACCAGAAAAATAAAAGAAAAGGGGGGCGAAAGAACGTGAGCGCCTTTGTCTATGAAGAAATGCGGCCTTCGGTGCGCGGTGTTTGCTCGCAAATACGCTTCCAACGCGCGAGGAATGTACAATTCAAGCACGAATTCAGCGGACACTTGCCGTATTCGGCAAAGGCCTTAAAACACCGCCCGCGTTGAACCAATAAGTGGTTCGAAATGATCCCGGCGCAACTGCCGTGGTCCCGAAGCCGCATGGCAGACCGCTAAATCATGAGAATCGCAACGGTTCGCGGTTGTGCTAGACGCATGAGGACAGAAGCATAATGACTACTACACACATTTTCCAAGATGTTCTCAGTCCATAACCCATCCCCCTATGCCGACGTTTGCGTCATGTGGCATGACTCACCGTGGGAAACCATGGAAAATCAGGTGACGAAAGTAGGTGGCCGAGAATACAGGTCCAGAGTGTTATAGCGACAGAAAGACAATTAGATGGGATCTTCTTGAGAAGCAAGACCCAGCCAGGAAAACGAAAGAAAATAGAGAAAAAAAAACAAACCGAAAGGAATGAACAGTGCACTCTGGACTTGCAACCCGACCTGGCCGCTCCGGCGCCGAATCCCCATCCGCCCGCGATGGCGGAAACGCTCGTGTGGAGACTAAGAATTATATGATTACATAATAAAATGACTTATTTCTATGCGTATAACAAAACTAGCACTTATTTCTAAATACATACACAGCTTATGCTATAATAGGCGATAATGTCGTTGACCAGTTGGAGCGTTATTATTTACAACAAATTTACCTTATTTACAAAGGCTCGGGTTCATCCGCGGGACGCAGAAGGGGGCACACTTGGTTAATTGGCCGGGTGTATTCCGATTACGCACACGGACGGAGCGAACCAAACCCTGCGCATCAGAGTAACACTCGGTGATGCGCGCGAGTTCCAACCGAGCAGGCGGAAGGAGTGGGTTCTTGAGGATCATGAGGTCTCCAACCTCGGAATTAGGTTTCCGCGAACGCCACTTCGTCCGCTGTTGCAGCGTATTGAGGTAGTCACTTGCCCAGAGCCTCCAAAACTGCTCATTTTTCTATTGGACTTGTTGCCAGCGGGAAAGTCGGTTTTCTGAGAGATTAAACGTGGACGGACGTGGGACGGACTTGACCGCGGTTCCGACCAGGAAATGACCGGGTGTCAGGGCATCAAATGAGCTCCGGAAGTATGCTGCACGCGTTCCCGGAGCCCCCCAGTCATGGACCAGGGCAGGACACCCGGAGAGGTTTTAGTGGGTATGTCCCCGCCGATACGTCGTCGGCGGGGAAGAGCCCCACATAATCACCAGGCCTCCCCCAAAGTCTGAGGTATGCGATAACGCATTTCCTCTCCGTTACCAAAAAAAAAAGGGCATCAAGTGATCCGATGTCATCACGCAACGTCGCAATCGGCCGGGAGTTGAGTGTAGCCTCAATATTACACAGTAAGGTTAGCATTTCCTCGACCGTGGGCGTGGAGTTGCCCAAAACGCCCCGGAGATAGTGCTTGAGGCTTTTCACCCCCGCCTTCCACAGTCCTCCAAAATAAGGGGCCAAGGGTGGTAAAATATGCCACGCAATCCCTCGAGTGGACAGCAGACTTAACGTCTCGGAATCGGAGATTGCACGCTGAAAAGCGGCACGTAAATCGGCATCATCTCCCTGGAAAGTTGTGCCATTATCTGAGTATATCGCATGTGGATAGCCGCGACGCGCTACGAAGCGATCAAATGCGACTAAAAAGGCGGAGCTAGAGTAATCGTGCACGAGCTCCAGGTGCACGGCGCGTACGGATAAACACACGAAAATGGCCAAATAAGCCTTATGGGCTCGATGTCCTCGCCCAGCGGAGATGCGCACCTGGATTGGACCAGCGTAAACCACCCCGGTATGTGCGAATGGACGGCCTCTAGAGACACGGGGTCTCGGGAGGTCACTCATTAGTTGAGTTGGAGTTTTTGCTGCGTAGCGAATGCAGCGTGCGCACGTATGAATAAACGAATGGACTTTAGACCGCGCGCCTACGATCCAGTATCGCTCCCGTAGAACCCTCAAGGTCACCTGTGTTCCTCCATGTAACGTGTCCTTGTGGGCCTGTGCAATGAGAAGCTCCGCAATACGCGATGGTGGGTCTAATATCCGACGCTGTTGATTGCTGGGTAGATCCGAATAACGGATTCGACCGCCAACGCGGAGAATGGAATCTAGGAACGGATCCAGCGACAACAGACGGCAAGATTTGGGCAAAGATTGCCCCTTGGAGATGATCGAGATTTAGGTCGCGAAATGCTTGACCTGGTCGCGCTTTAGCAAGTAATTATGCGCATGTCGTATCTTTCCGGCCTGTAAAGCAACCGCGCGAAGCGCGACGTCTGGATGTCGCGCGCGCCGCGCAAATCGGAACAGATATGCGGTAACGCGCAAGAGTCTCGGCCAACTGGAGATTGCGAATTCCAGATGCAAGGAATCCGAAGTGCAGACTTGCAGCGAGTTGCACTTCGATTCACTAAGATCGAGCGAAATGTCCAGGTTCAAGAAATTTGACTGGTCCGGCCAGCTTGCAGTGGTTTTGAGAAACGTGGGACCATGCCACCAGAGTCGATGGTCGCAAAGTTTATTGGGCTGAACACCCCGCGACACGCAATCCGCGGGATTGTCCCTGGTGGGCACATGCTGCCAGTACGCCTGTGACAGTCTCGTTTGTATGTTAGACACACGATTCGCCACGAAAGTTTTCAAGGATGATGGTGCCTTGCGCAACCATCCAAGGACGATGCTAGAATCAGTCCAACAGTGTACGGAAGCAATCGCAATTGGAAGCGATTGCATGGTAAACTCCATGCATTTGGCGAGTAACTGTGCCCCACAGAGATCCAACCGCGGAATCGAAATGGTCTGCAGGAGGACCACCTTGGTTTTCGCGAGAACCAGGTGGGAAATCGGATCCGCTGGAGGAGTGTGATTCACGAGGTACACACACGCGGCGTACGCCGTAGATGACGCGTCTGAAAATCCGTGCAATGCAACAGAACTTTTATCCAACTCAAATCGAGTCCAGCGCGGTATGACAATCTCCTCTAGACGCGGAATTTGTGAAAGAAATGCCGACCATTTTCCGGTCAACGCGTCCGGCGGGAGATCGTCCAAGTCGAGATTGTGCTTCCAATAGTCTTGGAGCAACATTTTAGGTACAATAAGAACTGGCGCAAGAAAGCCAATCGGATCAAAGAAGCGCGCAAGCACCGAAAGTATAGAGTGCTTAGTCGCGCTCGTAATGGAAGGAGAGTGCGTAATCACTCGGAAGTGATCTTCCTTAGGACACCAGCGGAGACCGAGCACTTTCAGCTAGCCGTCATCCCGGAACAATCCATCACTGGCTAATCCGTGATCCGATGGATCGGGAACGTCCCAGTTGCGCACAGAATAAATCGGACACAGCAAGTTGAACGAAACGGACACAGTGACAATTGGACACAGTAGGAAACGGACACACGGTGGTTGCAGTGGGACACAGTGACAATCGGACACAGTAAGAAACGGACACAGTGACAATCGGACACAGTAAGAAACGGACACAGTGACAATCGGACACAGTAAGAAACGGACACAGTGCAATCGGACACAGTAAGAAACGGACACAGTGACAATCGGACACAGTAAGAAACGGACACAGTAACAATCGGACACAGTAAGAAACGGACACAGTGTCAATCGGACACAGTAAGAAACGGACACGAACCTTATTGCGCCTTTCGAGAGCGGTGTCGAGAGAGTCGCCGCCTGACATGACGTCGTCCACGTAGATCTCGGTAGTCAGAATGGATCGCGCTAACGGAAACCGGTCACTTTCATCCGCTGCAAGCTGGCGAACCACATGTTGTGCCAGGAACGGCGCGGAAGCGGTACCGAAAGTTACGGTCGTCAGCTCGAACGTCTTGATTTCCTCCGTCGGATCGCGACGCCAAAGAATCAGCTGATATCGTCTATCAGTGGGATGGACGAGAATCTGCCGATACATTTGCGCAATGTCGGCACAGAACACTACGCGATATAAGCGCCACCGTAGCACTAAAACGGCGAGAATTCAAAGTCACAGCACAGTGGCACATTCCCCGAAGACGCCTTAACGAGACGATCGCTCCGCACAAATTCGTCCGACTCGACCGTGAATATTCCTGACCGTTTCAGGTCACTGTCCGACAGGAAAACGAAAGCAGGATTGTTGAAGGCGCTCAAGGAAGTCGTGCTGGAAAGCATGCATGACGTCAGCGCACAAAAATACGCGTAACGCTCGTCGAGCGAGGAGCGTCTCCAAAGTGTGAAGACGGCGGGGAGCACGAGTTCCAAGCGACGGCACTGCGCGCTCCAAAAATGTGCACGGGACGAGAGCAATTCTTGCCTGGAAGTGCGCTTCCTCTAGTTTCGCGAACGGCGCACCACTGTTCCACGAGGCTGCATTCCCTCCATCCGGCTCGAAGGACCAATGTTTTGTTGTTGCGCGATTAAAGAATTAGCGCGGCTGACTCGCCACTTGCGGGCGTGGAAAGGAGAGGATCTGCATTGCATTTGGTAAATAAATAAGCGGATCACGAAGCACTGCACTTAAAGAGTTTTATGGGTTTTATTACCATAGGCAATGTACAAGGTGTCCATCGGACGCGGAATGGTACCGCACGGGATCGGAGCGGTTGGCGCGACCGTTTGCAATCAATTATTAGCGGTTTAGATAGAGCATGTTACTGTTTCGAGCGCTCCAGTTTTGAATATATAATAAAGTTACTTCAAGTTATAAAATCAAAATAAATTCAGAAATAATAAATTTTTTCTGTATATCATATGTATAAGAAATTATATCACAAGAGGATTAATAATAGCTCCTCTGAACGTGTTTTCGTATTGCCATGGAGCTTGAGCTTCACCAACTGGAAAAACAAAGTATCCTTTAAGGATATTTCTCATTTCTTTCGTTATAGAATCTGCACGGTTAACATCTAATTGACCGAGTTCAGCAAAATGTGGGGGAAAGTGCCGTCTCCACTGTCTTTCTCTAATACTACCATCACGCTTCTCGGTATCAATTAAATCTGTTGTACAATATTGACGATTGTTCATATTTTCTTGTTCGTCTCCATACATAATAAAATTATGTAGACCGATGAGAGCCTTCACATTTTCACTGTTGGTTGTCGACATACAAAGGGGTTTGTATAAGATACGCCATTGTGCAGTCAAAATTCCAAAGGCATTCTTTATCGTACGCTGTGCACGTGATAAGCGATAATTAAAAATCCTCATGTCATCAGTCAGATTTTTACGAGGATAGGACCGCATCATATATGTTGAAAGTGGGAAAGCTTTATCACCAATAAACACAAAGGAAAAAGGAATATTTGTTTCTGGAAGTGGTGTGGGATTTGGCAAGGGTAAATTGCCTGCAGCGATATCATTTGCAAAGTCAGTGTTAGCCCACACTCTACCATCACTTATAAAACCTGGAAATGAATCATAGAATAACAATTGTAGATAAGATGTATTACAAACTTGGGTAATAAAAAAAATTGAGAAGAGTAAATTAATATATATTCACCATATTGCCCGATGTCAACCCAAGTAAACTTATATGATGCATCGCAGATGGCAAGCAGCATCATGATGAAAAATTGTTTATAGTTGAAGAATGTCGATCCAGAATTGAGTGGTGCCTGAATTCTCATATGACGCCCATCTATTACTCCCAGACAATTTGGAAATTGCCACTTTCTCATAAATTCTTCGCTGAAAGATTTCCAATCTTCTTTACTAGGAGGTTTCAAAACAATTGGTTGTAGCGCTATCCAAATCGCCTGACAAGTCTCATTTACTATTTTGTGAACAGTTGACTTGCCTATTCTAAATTCTGCATGTTTTAATTTAGCGCTATCACCATGAGATAAATATCTGCAATAATCATTATGATATTTTAAAGGAAATAATAAAATGTGTGTGTTAGAATTGTTTGTAACTTATATAAACTTATATAATGTAAGACATGATTACAATGATGCTAATAACTAAGTTATGATTACTATTATTAAATATTAATATTAAATAAATTTACAACAAAATATAACTTTATAAACGACATTTATATGTATGTATTTAAATTGCAACAATTTTACTTACAACAAAGTGACAGCTAAGCGCAGTTCTGAAGGAAGAGGTCTCCGAATGCTGTTCTTCTTAATATGAAGATGAAGCAAATTTACTAATAAATTGAACTGTTCACGCCACATTCTGTATAATTCAAAGAATTCCTCGTGGTCACTCTGAATCAATTCTTGAACAAGATTATGATAAAATCCTTGAGCATTTCGTAATCTGTTTACAGGCCGAACCAACAGACGCCGTTGCTTCGTTCTTCTTCTTATAGCTTGCTATTGTAATAACATTAAATTTTGCCAAGATAGGCAAAATAAAAGAAACAATCCAATTCTTCTCCAATCCATAATTATACTAACCACAAAAATAAACAACTCAAAATACATCACTGTTTTGCATGTGATTTCAAACAATTTGTTTTCATTGGCCGGCCTTATATCGTTACAACGTCGCATTGTGAACACACGTGTTCGTATAAATTACGCTACTGCTTACGTCTTACTACCTTATTCCCTACGACCAATCCTATTGTAGACGGACCTTAAAGGAGAAAGGTCATGTAATCGGCCGAAAAAAGCTGATTTTCATAAACTTTTTTGCGGCACAAGACTTTTAATAAATTGTCCATAACTTTTCTTACATATTTCTTATAATTCGTAGATGTACAAAAAAATTTTTTAAAGCCAAATTAGTTCAGTAAAGCCTAATATATATATATATACAGGGTGAGTCAGAAAGACCACTTGTCCTTTCTCAGGCATATTCGTAATCGAATTCTGAGACGATTTTTCCTTTGGCAAAAATTTATCTGGAGCTTAGTTTTTGAATTATAGAAAGAAATAGTTAGCGTGTGACGGGTCGGATACAAGAGGTAGGCAGGGGCGGCGCAACTCAGCGTTCCGCGCGGCGCGGCGGCGCCCCTGCCTAGCTCTTGTATCCGACCCGTCACACGCTATTTTTCTTTACAACTCAAAAACTAAACTCCAGATAAATTTTTGCCAAAGGAAAAATCGTTTCCGTGAGGCTTGCCATTGCACTTAGATAACGCAATAGTACACGGACAACACATTCACATTAAAATTTTCTCTCTCTCTCTCTCTCTCTCGCTTTAATTATGCTATCTTTAACTTGAAAATAATCTTCTAATAATTCTAATAAAAGAAATGACAGAACTTTTTATAGAAATAAATAACAGAGTAATTACATGAAGCCTACAAGAATATTTGCATGTAGGATTTTAAAAAACAACCAAAATACTTTTTTTTATAAGAAACGCGACTGTACTCGACATTTAGATAATTAAGAACACATGAAGTAAAACAAAGTTAATCACGATTTAAGAGTACAAATTACTATTGCGTTGTAGAGCTACAATTTCAATCTCTAGCTTCTTGAGAGAAAAACGGATAAATAATTTTAAGTTGTATCTATCATTATTCAAAACAGGAGTGTATTATAATAAATATATGCTCGCGAATATAAAATTTAATACAAATGGAATTACTTAAATATTATTTTCCAATTAAACATAGCATATTTAAAATGCATGAGAAGAGAAGGAAGGAGAGGGGGAGAGAGAGAGTGAGAGAGAGCGGGGGGGCGTGTTCGAACAAGTTTAAGCATGTTTACTCACGAATCCATCCTGTACGGCGATCAGCTTATTGTTTCCACGATGCGACAGTTCCACTTGAATCGAAATTTGTCCTTGAAGAGAAATTTATCTCTCAGAGTTATTTCACATTTTATCACTTTTACTCTATTTGTTCACTTGATCGATTAACGACGAACAACGAACAACGAACCGATCGATCGATTTTATTTATCACTACGAATCACTATGAATTAACCGCTACTAATCATTCGACGCGTTAAAACACGTTACTCGAAGAAACACGTGTTTACGTTACGAGCACACAACACGTGTTTACTCGACGATAGCAAGCAGTCGACTGGATGTTATGATGCGGTAACAGTGGTGCCATAAGTAAAAACGCGGCAAAATTAAAATATTGAATATGACTATACGACTTACATTTTATAAATAATAAAAAATAAAAAATAAAATATTTAGAAAAAATTGATTTTGATAAAATCAATTCTTAAATATTTTGAATAAATAATAATTATCTTGATAAAGTCATTAATCATACAATTTTCAATAAATAATAATAAACATGCATTTGCAATATTTTTCTAATAAATTAGAATATCGGATACAAGAGCTAGGTAGGGGCGCCGCCGCGCCGCGCGGAACGCTGAGTTGCGCCGCCCCTGCCTACCTCTTGTATCCGACCCGTCACACGCTAACTATTTCTTTCTATAATTCAAAAACTAAGCTCCAGATAAATTTTTACCAAAGGAAAAATCGTCTCGATTACGAATATGCCTGAGAAAGGACAAGTGGTCTTTCTGACTCACCCTGTATATATATATATATAAAACAAAAAAAATTTTATGTTTTCATACAATAGCAAATACAAAATTTTGAAAGAATCCCGTACAATTTATTTAAAAAAATGTTATCAATTAATTGAATTTTTGCCAGGAAACTGTAACATTAAAAGTAAAGAAAATTTACCCATGTTTTTATTCAAATCGTGTAAAGTTATTATTGTGGAACAATGAGAAAAAGAACCTATTCATTGTGTAATAAAAAAAAGCATTCCATGTACATTTAAGAACATGATTCTTTCATTAAATTATGTTACAAGTGTGATTCGCAATCACATTTGAATGATTATGATTGATTGATGTGAATGATGATTATTCAAACATTATTGATCAATACAAAAAATCAAATTTAAACTAATTTAATAAGTAATCAGATATTTAAGAACATTTTCCAATTATATGTACATTGTGCATTATTATAATTTAAAAAATTTATTGCTATTTGATTTGAATAAACATATTCATTCGGAATATTTGTATCTAATCAAAACTCTACTGCGCGATTAGCGCGCGATCTATTGAATAGATAATAAGAAACTAAAGTAACGAAAGTAACGGCTGAATTCGTTACTGTAAAAATGTAACGACATTACCGTTACCGTTACAGACACTAAAAAGTAACGCTCGTTACCGTAAAATAGTAACAAAAACGATAACGGCGTTACAAGTAAGGCGTTACTTTCCAACCTTGACTAGACCACACTAAAAAAGTCTACGTCCAATAGACTTAGGAAACTAATACGTCCCCGAGTTGAATGCACTTTTGACTCTGAAATGCGTGTTAGGTACAGTACTGGTAAAAATTATGTGACCTTTCGATTATTTTCTTAGCATAACTTGTTTTGAAAGTTCACAAATCTCTAAATCATAATATATTTTGATGATAAATATAACTTACGTAAATAATAACTTTTTATTAAATAATAAAAACTGCAACTTGTGAAAAATACTTTTATTTGAAAATTTCAAAGTATGTAAAATTTTAATCACAATTAATTTTGAGTCATTACAAGTGAAATTGGGAAAAAATCATAATGAAAAAATTAATTTTAAATAATACAATACAATAATCGTAAGAATTTTAATTACATTTAATTAATACAATTATCTAAACTTAACAGTATTTAATTTTAAAGCACAGAATTATTTAAAAAAAAAAAACGAAATTTTTAATATACAAAAACTTGGCGCTGCTGGATAAAAAGAAGCAATGAAAAGAATTGAAATAAGAAAGAATGCGCACACAGGTGGCGCATTTTTTAACATTTTTCTGAAAAAGTAATTTTGTACTGATATCACGCGTTTTGTAGTGTTAAACATTATGTATATTTTGTTGAGGTAAAATACTTGATTTTAACTTGTTAGCATGATTATAAAGAATTAATGATATATAAATCAACATGTAAATAAAAAGTGTACCACTACCATTTCTATTGTTTTCAGTCATAATTTACTTTGCTATAAATGAATAAAAAGTGAAATTATTAAACAGACCAATGTTTTAAATAATCGATTGATGAATCGTACTACACAAATGTAAGGTATAGGAGGAAAGTTAGACAGCCAATGAGGCGCGAGTAAGGAAGAAGTCGAATAGGGAACGGGACAATGAGAAGGGGCAGAGACAGGCTAAAATTGAGAATCCCGAAACAGAGAGATTAGTTTCAACACATTCACGTTCCAAAGCGGTTGTTCAAGACGGGAAACTCAAACGCTCGGATCGTCTTGGAAAATAAAACCCCGGAAGTAAGAGAGATTTTCATTAAAACTGAAAATCAGGATTAGGTAAGTTAATAAATTTTTTTAACTAAATTAACAATAAGTTAAAATTGATGAAACATAAAATGAATTTAGTTACGTTAAAAGTTATATTAATAAAAAATGAACTTAGTTAATGTTATGTTAAGATAAAATTAACTTAAGTTAAAATAAAAGTTAATTTTTAAAAACATTATTTATATAAAATTAGAATATAGTAATTTTTTAAAAATTGCATTATTCTAAATAACAAAACAATTATAATATAAATTATCAAATAAATTTTTTGTTTTATTTATAATTTAAATGAATTTATATGAAATAAAAAAGAAATATTAATTTTTTACATAGACATGTATTCTTTCACAATTTTTACATTTTATGAATAAATTATTAAGAATATTTTATGTATATAATGTAAAATATAACCATATATATGATATATCGTTAAAATGTAATCCTATTAAAAAAATTTATCATTACTAAAGTAATTATTAAATTTTAATAAGAGAATTATCAAAATGATCAGTTAACTTTTTTCGTAAATTATCAATCAATATTCGTACCAATAGTAAACCACCTACATTAAACATTCGTTCTACATATGCTGAGGATGGTAAAACTTATTCAGCGTGCAGTTTAATGAATTTAGAAATGTATCACACAAGTACTAAGACGTAGTTGACAGAAAAAAATTATTTCATGAGCTTGATCAATCAATTAGTTAATTAACTGATAATTTCTTTAGTATTTTAAAAAGATTTTTAAAAATACGAAGAATTATCACTGTGAGAAAGAAAAACTAAATAAAGATTAAATGAAGAGCTAAATAAAGACTATTAAAACTGTTTATCGGATTGTACTGACAATGACTATATGTATGTGTGTGTGTTTTATCAATACAGATGCCTCAAAATATGGAAACACGGCTGTTGAAATGTACTTTATAACACGTCAAATTGGGGACGATTGAGATGGCCTCTATTTAAATGTGTTTGCTACAAAAATCAAACTTGGGAAGAAGAATACGGTAATGGCATGGATACACGGCGGTGGTTTCTCTATGAATTGTGGTGATGCACTCATATATGGACCCGATTATATCGTGCAAAAGGATGTAGTTTTAGTTACCTTAAATTATAGATTAGGTGATCTAGGTACGTTATTCGTTTTCATATGTAATGACTGTATTGTCATTTGTGTCTGGCCTTTTAATGTAGTAAATGTGTAGACTTTATCTATTATAATTATTATTTCTCTTAGATATATACTTTTTTTTATAAATCATACCACAGACATTTCATAAATATACTCTTATAAAAAAATAAAGTAACGCAAAAGAGAAAAAGTAAGTTAAATTTATCTCTGTTTATAACATACATTTATAACCTCCGTTTTTTATTTTCTGCATATATGATTATTTATTTTGTTGCTCATATAAACAATTAAAAATAAATTATAGCGCGATTTAATTTATTTAGATATATAAAGTAAACATATATGTTTAATCATACAAAGTAATACCAATAGAGAGCCAGACACAGGACCTTCGCGTGTAGAATAATATATTCTTGTAATTACATATAACTATAAACGTCTCGGTCTGCAATTTAAACCATCTTAACGATATAAGCGAAACAGCAATTGTAATGAACCGTTGAGATGGTCAAGTTATGTATGACGCAAGTTGTCTATAAGATAAAAAATTTCAAGTGTAAAGTGTTTGTCATAATGTTAAAAGTATTGCAGCGCAGAATCTTAAGAACAAATGTAATTTATTACAAGAATATATTATTGTATCCTAGCTTTCTGTCGACATCAATCTGCATGATTAAGATTTATTTCATTGGAATCTAATTGAGGATAATTTTACAGTTTTTAATTCGCATTTACTTTTAATTAAAACAAATCAATTTTACAAAAACGATTAATAATTTCAGGTTTTCTGAACCTCAATGATAAAGTGGTAATGGGTAATCAAAGAACGTCGCTGAGAAAATCAACGTAATTTGCCATAGTTTCCTCTAATATTGTCTTATCACCAAAATATAAAGATCGCAAGTCCTCCGCTGTGACCGATATTTTTGGCAGTATAGATAAAATATTGGGAAGTAAACAACTGGGAAGTAATCTTTTAGATGTAATTTTGGCATTACGATGGCTACAAACAAATATATCACAGTTGGTGGAGATCCAAAAAATGTCACTATCTTTGGTGACATTTGGAAAGTGCTGGCGGAGCCATCGTACATTGTCTAACTCTATCTCCGTTAATCAAAGGTATTTTGTCGATATAAATCTATCGATATATCACAATAATTAAAAAATCTTAAATCATCTCCTACCCCAATTAATCATGAACTTATTGATAATCATTGATTTAATCGCAATTTTTTATTAACAAAAACATTCAAACACTAACATGTTCAAAAATATATTAGATGAATAATGATTGGTTTTTTAGTTAATTTTAAATACTTATTTATAAGAAATAATTTTAAGAGATTTTTAGTTACTTTTAAATAAAAAAATATACATTTTTTATTTGTAACTTTTGAATATTTAATTAAAATTTTAATTATAAAATAACTTTCTGAGAGGGAGAGAGAGAGAGAGAGAGAGAGAGAAAGAGAGAGAGGAAGATGAAGAGAAGAAAAGGGAGAAATTTTTTTCAGTATGGCAAGGTCGATCAAAATCATTAAGAGATTAATGTAATTAGAAGAATTGAAATTGACATGAAAGAATTTTGTACGTTACGTTACAAAAAATTTATGACGATAAATTAGAATTAATTCGTTACAACTGTCCATAGATTTGTTTCACAAACCGATATCACAAAGAGATGTCATGAGAAGTCCTTGGGCCTATACTGAACAACAATCACATTCGAGGAACAAAGGATTTCGGCTTGCCGAAAAACTTAGAAAAGCAACCACAAATCCGAAAATTGCTTACGAGTTTCTCAAAACAATCGATGCGAAGAAGCTTATAGAAACTCAAAAAAAGTCTCTCTCGACGGAAGAAGTAATTATTTAAACATTTGATTGTAATTATGCGATTGTAATAAATTACAATATGCAGGTAATACAAATTATGAGAAAAAAACAATACCTTTTTTGGCCTCTTTTAATATCTTCTTCGCAAGAGAATCGACAACACGGCTTGAGATTTACACTTGCTTTGGATCACAAATCTTCGAATCCAGTTTTTCCGGGAGATATAACGAAGTTTACAAGCGGCGGGGTTGAGGTACTATTACTTGTAGATTTTACCAGTTGCGAGGGATCTTTTATTGCACTGATTTTTCCGGACGTAAGTTTTGTTTTTGTCTTCATTAAGCACATTAGTTTTGAAGTCTTTAAATTTTCATAGAAGTGTTCGATTAAATATAACGTAACTCTGAGATTAGGCGATGTGACAAACATGAACTGCCAATTGTTTATAATTAAATAAAAATTATACAAATTTATATCGAGTTAGTAAAGTTTGATTAATCCGTCATCTTTCGAGTAGATACATAAAAACCATAATTAAGCGCTAGAAGATTTTTGTTTGTAAAATAACGTTATCGTACACTTTGTACGTCAACAGTTAAGTTTATAGTACAATCTCACCAAACATTGAATATAACATAGATGTAATATCATGTAACATGTACATGTTATATTTATATAGTATTATGTTATACATATTTATATAGCATTACATTATGAATATATTCGATATTCACTGTAGTGTATTAGGATAAATGTATATCTTAATATGCATTATGAGTATGTATGATATGCATTATTTTTTAACAATACACTACACTATATGAAACATTTTAAAAAAAATTTTAACGACAAATTTTCTTTTGTAAATGTACTTGTATTAATTACCCCTTAGCTTAAAAAAAAAGTCGTTACAATATTTGTTACTTATGATACGACAATTTATATAACGAATAATATTAAAATAACTTTAGCATTATTTCAGGCACAACTAAAGAAGAACTTCAGAAAATCGGTTCTGATTTTAAAAGCTGTATACATTCCAATATTTTATCTATACTGCCAAAGATACTACATACGGAAATTAAAATAATTATGAATAAGTTCATGATTAATTGGACTAGGAGATGATTTAAGATTTTTAAATTATTGTGATATATCGATAGATTTATATCGACAAAATACCTTTGGCTAACGGAAACAGAGTTAGACAATGTACGATGGCTCCGCCAGCACTTTTACCACAGATAGTGACATTTTTTGAATCTCCGCCAAACTGTGATATATTTGTTTATACCTATTATAATGCCAAAATTACATCTAAAAGATTACTTCCCCTTTGTTTACTTCCCAATATTTTATCTATACTGGCAAAGATATCAGTCACAGCGGAATACTTGCGGTCTTTATATTTTGCTGATAAGGCAATATCAGAGGAAACTATGGCAAATTACGTTGATTTTCTTAGCGACGAGTTCTTCTGCCATGGTATAATGGAAGTAGTGGATATTCAAACAAAGCTAAATCATAACAAACCCACGTATATATATAAATTTTCATACGAGGCTGAAAATTCTCCCATGAAGAAACTGTTTAATATTAAGTTCCCAAGTATTACCACTAATTAAATTAAAACTTTCTAAAGATGTATTAAAACTTATTAATTTTAGAGGATATACGAATACATTCGTATCATAATTGTAATATAAAATAACTCGAAATGTTTCTAAATATTTGATTTAAATAAAGATAGTTTTGTTTTATAATTATTTATTATAGTTTAAAAAATAAATTGTTCTTTTAAATAATTAAAAAATTTTAATTTATTGATTTAATCAATGATTCAATAACCGATTAAATAAAAATATTTTATAGGTGCGTCTCATAGCGAAGAACTAACGTTCTTGTTTCACGCTTCTATGATGAAAGAATTAAGTACATCCCTACCTGAAGTTGATTCAAAAAATCTTAAGATGATAAACCACTTAACACAAATGTGGACGAATTTTGCCAAAACAGGGTACGAAAAATTTAATGTTTTCCTTACTCATGAATTTTTTATGCATGTCCTTTTAATAACAATATTTTAATTTTATTAAGCATATATTAATGATTACCTATCAATGTGATTTAGGAATCTAATGCCTACTACAAATGCATGGTTACCGATGACCGAATCACAGAGAAAATATAATGACGTAAAATATAAATTTATAGATGATTCGTAAACGATTCACATTTTATAAGAAATAGCAAAAACTAGATTCTGTTTTTTAATTTTAATAATATACATGTTTAATTTATTAAAAATTAAAATCAGACATCAATCATTTACTTAATTGCTTTTATCTATATTATGTTATCCACTTTATAGTAATATTTATTGCTTTTTGTTTAAAAAAATCATGTAAACATAACGCAAAGTGTATATAGTATTTTGTGACTCTAAAAAAACTAATAAATTATATATTTAATCATAAAAATATAGAAATAATATAGAAATAATTTAAAAAATTGCGGCATAACCTTGTGTACTTTATTGGTCAAGATATTTGTTTTTGCTTGCAATTAGAAAGATAATTAACTTGCAAAATAGTTTTTTATATGAATTTATTCTTTTGTTCTATATATAATAAGTTTTCATATGAAATTATTCTTAAGTTCTGTAATAAATTGTACTTTATGTTTTTTATATGTATATGAATTTTAAGTTTCACATAATTTTTATTCATCATAATCCTTTTGTATGTGATATGATTTTACTTTACGTTTTTTAAGAAAAATTTAGTGGCAACTAGATTTATTTAAAAAAATTTTTTTAATGGTTTATAGATGTTTTCTGACATAAATATTTTTTTAATTCTTTTAGATCAAGTATACATAATAATGAAAGAATCACTAGATCAAATAATTCAAGTTATCACAAGTTATGATACATTAATAATACTTAATTCAAAATTATTAACATTAATAATGTCATAAAAAGTGCTATGAGATTATTTTATTTTTGCAATTATACTGTGTGTGGTCATAAAAATCGTGTTTTCGCGAGTGTTGTGTTGCACTCTTAATTATTTTACTTACATCTCGTAAATTGTTAAATACAATAAACAAATTCAACTGATATCAACAGAACAGCCATGAGAAAAGTAATTTATTATATTCCACTTTACTAATGGAGCAAATAAAATGGAGGGAATAAAAAGAAATATAGGAAATGGAGATGTATAAAAGAATTTTGACAGAGAATGAAAGAACGAGAAGAAGAAAGTCGGAAGAAAGGATGAAAAAACTAGAAAATATAAAAAAGAAGATAGAAGAGAAAAAAAGAAATAAAAAGAAAAATAAAAAGAAGGAAGAGATATTATATTATTGGAAGTAAATGCCTTTTGACAGAAGACCACAGTGGTTTCTTCGAATCGTTGGCTTCAGACGGTTTTGTAGGGGGTCAGAGTAGCTTTTGTTGGGCACAATTTGCTTCTTGAATTAAGATATTCATGCAAATACACTAAACTCAGAGATAACAATGAATAATGGTTACATAATCCTTTAATTTTTTGTAATGTCTAAATACTTTAAGTTATTTTTACAATTTTTATTTAACTCTCCCTGTTCGGGCGCCATGTAACGCTGGTACTTTCTCGGTGTCGGTTACGGGATTTTGGGTTCAGGACAGGATGCTCGGATGTGCTCGCCGGGTGTCCGGGTTCGTATTCAATGATAACGCCGTGGTTTGGTAGTGAAAACGAAAGAGGTTAAATATATTTGGCTATGCTTTAGTACAAAAATGACATGATACAGATCCGATATTGTTATCGGGTAATACTGAACTACTCGAATAGTATTGCGGCACTTAATTGCGCGGTCGTCGGCCCGCGTGAATTTAAGAGAACAGTCGCAACGTATTTGCGCGGTACTTAATATCTAAACGGAAAGGATTTTAGAAAACTAGGAAACGGACTTAACAATCTGGAAACGGACGGACGGTGACTAGGCGCTTTGCGCTCCTAAGTAGCAAGCGGGGTTGCTCGGTTCGACAACATATATCTATATACATAGTTCGCGGCGGAACGTGCGATATCGGAACGGATTCGCGGTTATCGCAATGTAACGACTCGGATGAGTCGTGTGATTTACGGACGGCTTCGGTTTACGCTCTATGCGTACGGTATCCGTTTGTTAGAGTGGCCGCGCGGCGGTCCACTCTAATGCCGTGCTCGGGGCCCGATTGGCCCGTGCGGTTGACCGGTTACGGTCTCGGTACTCGACGCCCTCGCGCTGTGCGCGGGCTGTCGACGGAGGCGGCCGGTTCGGCCTCATCTCGCGGGGTTAGCCCGGGAGGTACGGTGGCGGACACTGGATCGGTGTCAGCGCGGACGGTCCCCGAGAATTCCCGGGGACACTCGGAACGGTCTGGTCGGAGTGGCCGGACGACGAGAATGCCCGTCGTCCAGCCGAACGGAAACGGAATTGCCGTGCGGGTATAATACCCGCCGCACGGCGCAACGGATTCGGATCGGATTTAGCCGGACGTACGGGAATGCCCGTTGTCCGGCCGGACGGTCCGGATTGGCCGCGTGACGAGGATGCCCGTCACACGGCTTTCGGATTGGATGGCCTGCGCGACGAGAATGCCCGTCGCGCGGCTGAGCGGATCGGATTGGCCGAGCATACCCGGCCTCGGGGACGACGGTTTTACCCGTCGCGGGAAGGTTGGAACGAGAATGCCCGTTCCCGAGGAGGTGCTCGAGAATCCCCGAGCTAGGAGGCGCCGAGTATGCCCAGCGCTGGAAAGGATCCGATGAGATCGGATGTTCGGACGGATCTCTCTTACGCTGCCCGCTGCCGGCTTATATATCGTTCCGCGCGGCTGAACGGACCAATCAGCGCGCGCGGACGGGCCGGCTAGAGTGGGAGCGCTTTCGGAACGCGGCGCGTAGCGCGTCGGTCGCGCGCGGTAGCATGCGGTGATCTTACGTAAGCCGATGCACGCGCGTGGGTCTTACGTAAGATACACGTGCTCGGCTGCGGTGCGTTCGACGGTTGGTCGGTCCGGAGTGGCGGCACGGTGGAGGGGCGTATTGTTACAACTCTCTATTTTTTATAACTCATTACTTCTTGACATAAAACAAAATTATTAATAAGATGATTATTAAAATGCAAATCAATTCGCTTACCCCACTATCACACCATATATATTAAGTTCTGTTATAACATCTAATAGATTAATGCTGTCTTCTAATGGCAACTCTTCAATAGCACACACCAAACAGTTTCTTTGTAAAAGAGGATAAATGCGATTCATGAGAATGACACACACCGTTCTCTCTTGCGATTACTTCATCGTATTCAACCACGTTCTTATATTCTCATTATACGTGTTATTCCCTCCTTCTTCTCTTTGTGGTTTAAAAACAAACTTGTTTGGTTTATTTATACCTATTTTTACTGCTTTTTCTCCATCATTATTCTGTTATTAAAACAAATACATTATTTAGATTATAAAATGCTAAAAGTTTCAATTTATATAGTTGTCAATCAATTAAACGTTCTTATGAAATGACGAGTAGATTACTTACAAAATTTTACGTATATACACCAGTAAAGATTTCTTACACTTTAGAAACAGATACATCATCTTTTAGAAACTTTTTCAATACACTAGGCTGAGCTAAAGATTGTTGTACCTAAAAATATAATTTTTAAAATCAAAATATTAAAACAATTTTAATTATAAAGCATACATATCATTAAATCTATTCCAGTTATAACAAATGAGAAAAATATTAAATTCTCTTATTTTCTATATAATTTACTATTTACTCCAATATCTTGTATAATTTTTATATAAATAACATTTGATTCAGTACATGTTATTTTTGTTTATACAAATAAAAATTTAAATAATTTCAAACTAGAGAGACATTCGATCGATACATGTAACATACAATTTCTAATAAGAAGGACTATTCGGTCATAGCTAGATCTTAGTGCTTTTATTTATACGTGTGATTTTATATACTTTCTCAGACTCAACCAAACTGCGCGCCGTTATTTTTGGTCATATAACACAGTTATGATCGAATAAGAGTTAATAATATCACTTTTATTAAATTAAAATTAATTTAAGAATACTTGATGCTTACTAGCATCTATATTAACCCTTCCCCCCGAGCCCCTGAAAAAACTGTAAAGAATTTATTGCGAAAAATATCACCTCATCCAGGGTTCGAACCTGGGACCTCCCAAATCTCCGGTACGGGTGTCTTAGCCAACTCGACCACTGAAGCTGTGATGATATTTCTCGCAATAACTGACTGAGTTAGAACCCAGGGCTGAGGTGACATTTTTCGCAATAAATTCTTTACAGTTTTCTCAGGTGGAGAAAGGGTTAATATAGATGCTAGTAAGCATCAAGTATTATTAAATTAATTTTAATTTAATAAAAGTGATATTACTAACTCTTATTCGATCATAACTGTGTTATATGACCAAATGTAACGGCGCGCAGTTTGGTTGAGTCTGAGAAAGTATATAAAATCACACGTATATATAAAAGCACTAAGATCTAGCTATGACCGAATAGGCCTTCTTATTTGAAATTGTATGTTACATGTATCGGCCGAATATCTCTCTAGTTTGAAATCACGCTGCCATCACATGCGTTCTAACTCATAGTCAGTTATTGCGAGAAATATCATCACAGCCTCAGTGGTCGAGTTGGCTAAGACACCCGTACCGGAGATTTGGGAGGTCCCAGGTTCGAACACTGGCTGAAGTAATATTTTTCGCAATAAATTCTTTACAGCTTTTTCAGAGGAGAAAAAGGTTAATATAGATGCTAGTAAGCATAAAGTATTATTAAATTAATTTTAATTTAATAAAAGTGATATTACTAACTCTTATTTGATCATAACTGTGTTATATGATCGAAAGTAAACGGCGCACAGTTTGGTTGAGTCTGAGAAAGTATATAAAATCACACGTATATATAAAAAGACTAAGATCTAGCTATGAGCGAATAGACCTTCTTACTTGAAAAAATTTAAATAATTTATATATTTTCTTAGTACCTGCTAAATGATACTGTACTGATGGACATTATATTGCACACGAACTTTCTATTAGCAATCTAATGTCGCACTCCTTTCCTGTAGGATAAGCTTCAAGTTCGTAACCAGAACAGTAGTAAACTACAGTTACTACCATATTTGAACTAATACAATTGAAGTGATTCAGATATTTCAATTATTTGATAATTCTAATATTCTGTATTCTTTATTTAATATTTATTTCTATATTATTTTCAAAGATTAAAAAAAAAGCTTTTCTTTTGAAATATTTTCAAAACAGTATAAACGTTCGTATAATTTATAATGTTATATAATATATAAATTTATATTCATATAATTCATATATTCTAATTAAGATTGTGCAGCTTACACAATTAATTCTTTATTTGGACTCAATTTTACTCCTTCTGATGCTAAACTAGTTAAACTTCTTCTAATAATCTTAACTTTTAGACATAATTGACAAATTTGAAACTCATGAAACTTTTAATCACTTATATTATAAGTCACATCTTCAACAATAAATAATATGGTAACACTGAAGGAGGAGGTCCAACGTACCGATTTAGTTGAAATTTTAGTATTTTGTTTAGTTTCATACGTACAGTACGAATCTAAAAGAAAAAATTGTCGCTCTCAAGCGGGAAAAAAGTTATGAAGTGTAAAGGACCAACATTTGTGAGGTTAGGAAGTCTGTCACTGACGGCATAGAGGGACCAAGAGGGACATTGAGAACGTGTAAGTTTGGGGTGTGTGAAGTTGGTACTCCTATGGTACACAATCATAGTTCCGTTCAGAGTTTTAGATTATTTACAACAAAAGAAGGAGTTCTTGATAGTTTTTACAAATAGTTTCTGTTATTTAAAAAAAAAAAAATGAATTTTGAAAAATGGCGGTGCTAACTTCACACCCAAAAGTAGCACCGCATAGTTCTGAATAATTAATTTGATGCTTTTTAAGGAGTACTAGAGTTTTCTGTATAAAAAGACTTTTTCGGTTAAGAGAAAAAAAATAAAAAAAATAAAAAATGCATATCAGGTCCGAATAGTTCTGAATAGCGTATATGATTTCTTTTGATGAGTTTTAGAGTTCTCGATACATTTTAGAAACAGATCTGCCCAAAAAAAAATCGTAATTGAATTCTCAAAAGTGGTATAAAAAAAATGATAGAAACTTTAAAAGTATCAGTTTTACATAATTTTCTCATTAAGATTTTTGATAGATCTCCGCGATGCCTATTCAGAACTCTTAACAGAACTCCCAGAACTCTTAAAAAATTGTTTCACGATGTCGACCTTGTATTTTTAAGTTTGGAAAAATTTTTTAAGAGTTCTAATAGTTTTGTTTAGAGTTTTGGGGAGTTCCCAATAAGTTCTATCAAAAATCCTAATGACAAAAGTCTGTAGGATTGAAAACGAAAATGTTACAGACGATTGTATGTGACGATTTTATACTTTTTGAGTGCACAATTTTTTTAAGAGTTTTGGTAGTTCTGTTCAGAGTTCTGGGTAGTCCTCGATGAGTTCTATCAAAAATCCTAATGACAAAAATCTGTAGAATTGAAAAGGAAAATGTTACGGACGATCGCAAGTGTGTCGACTTTATATTTTTTGAGTGCGAAAAATTTTTTCTGAGAATTCTGATGAAAGTTTTGGATAGCCTCTGTAGACTTCTATCAAAAATTTTACTAAGAAAAACATAAAACTGATATTTTTGAAGTTTCGACTCTTTAGTTGATACTAACTTTGAGAATTCAACACAGACATTTTTTACGTTATCGGGTAAAACTATTTCTAAGCAGATTTTTGTAATTAAGATTTTTGATAGAGCTTATTGGGAACTACCCAGAACTCTGAACAGAACTACCAGAACTCTAAAAAGAAATTTTGCACTCAAAAAGTATAAAAGTCGTCACCTGCAATCGTCTGTAACATTTTCATTTTTAATCCTACAGATTTTTGTCATTAGGATTTTTAATAGAACTTATCGGGAACTACCCAGAATTCTAAACAGAACTACCAGAATTATTAAAAAAAATTTCACACTCAAAAAGTATAAAGTCGTCACCTACAATTGTGTGTAATATTTTCGTTTTCAATCCTACAGATTTTTGTCATTAAGATTTTTAATAGAACTTATTAGGAACTACACGGAACTCTAAACAGAACTATCAGAACTCTTAAAAAATTTTTCGACTCGGAAATTATATAATTGGCACACCTGCGATCGTTCGTAACATATTTGTTTTCAATCCTACAGATTTTTGTCATTAGGATTTTTGATAGAACTCAACGAGGACTACCCAGAACTCTTAACAGAACTACCAGAACTCTTAAAAAATTTTTCCAATCTTCAAAAATACACGATCGACATCGTAAAAAAATTTTTGAAGAGTTCTAAGAGTTCTGTTGAGAGTTCTGAATAGGCGACTTGGAGTTCAATTAAAAATCTTAATGAGAAAATTATGTAAAATACTTTTGGAGTTTCTATCATTTTTTTGATACCACTTTCGAAAATTCAATTGCGATTTTTTTTTACTTTTTTGAGCAGATTTGTTTCTAAAATGTATCGAAAACTTTAGAACTAATCGAAAGGAATCGTATACGCTATTCAGCACTATTCGGACTTGATATGCATTTTTTTTTCTCTTAATCGAAAAAGTTTTTTTATACAGAGAACTATAGTACTCCTTCAAAAGCATCAAATTAATTATTCAGAACTATGCGGTGCTACTTTTGGGTGTGAAGTTAGCACTCCCATTTTTCAAAATTCATTTTTTTTTTGTTATAATAGCAGAACTATTTGTAAAATCTATCAAGAACTCTTCCTTTTGTTGTAGAAGAAAAATCTAGAACTCTGAACGGAACTATGATTGTGTACAGTGCGTTGCATTGATGCCTGGGGTACCGATTTTAAGGACCACGTTTCATTCTTAGTTATTTTTACGTTTATGACCAAATGCTGCCGTCAACGGTTACCGCAGCATTTAGTCATGAACATAAAAATAATCAAGAAAAAATCGTTGTTTCTAAAATCGGTACCTCAGGCTTCAATGCAACGTATTGTACCATAGGGATGTCAACTTCACACACCTGTAAGTTTGTGACTTTCCACTCGGAGCGATCCCGCCTCCCTTTCCGCAGCCACGAAAACAAAACATGGTCTACAGACGTACTGTTCATCTTGTGTTTTTAATTCTCAACTTCAAAAACACAAAAATGTTAAATTGAAGCAGGCAACAGATGGCCGCTTCACAACAAAATAAATTTTTATTTTAATTTACATGATACAGGGGACTGTTCACGCGGAGCGAGGTCCACCCCTATCCCACTTTTTTCACACCCGCCCACCCCTCCCCCACCGCCGCGCTGTGCAAGTGGAAAAAGTGGAATGGTTGTGGACCTCTCTCCGCGTAAAAAGTCCCCTGTATCATGTAAATTAAAATAAAAATTGTTTTTGCTGTAAAGCAGACATTTGTTGCCTGCTTCAATTTAACATTTTTGTGTTTTTGAAGTTGAGAATTAAAAACACAAGATGAACAGTACGTCTGTAGACCACGTTTCGTTTCCGTGGTGGCGGGAGGGGGGGCTCGCTCCGAGTGGAAAGTCACAAACTTACACGTTCTCAATGTCCCTCTTGGTCCCTCTACGCCATCACTAACAAATTTCCTAACCTCACAAATGTTGGTCTTTTACACTTCATAACTTTTTTCCTGCTTGAGAGCGACAATTTTTTCTTTTAGATTCCTACTGTACGTATGAAACTAAACAAAATACTAAATTTCAGCTAAATTGGTGAGTAGGACCGTCTCCTTCAGTATTACCCAGAAAATATATAATTTTTTTTTAAATTATAATGAACAATTAATTTACTTGTTTGCACGTCTCCTTCCTATGAAAGCCTCTCTTAGAAGCCAGTACACATACTACGCTCTGTATGTGTACAGAGATGAAAATGTATAGATTAGATCTCGAAAAGTACGTCAACCGCAACGAAGGGAGCGCCGAGCTCGCGTACATACGCGAATTAAAAATTTTTTTTCTATCCTAACGGCTTTCGCGCGACTGATTCGTCACACTGTATTAATGATAATTTACACAAATGCAATGAAAACGAAACGCGAATACCGAATTGTAGAAACGAATAAACAATAGATACAAATTGACTCAACGTCCGCTGCTGGTCGCTTTCTCTAGCTCCGTCTCATGGTCTTGGCCACAGCTCTCGAATGTTCGAGTCAATTCAAGATCCTTCTCATGATGATTCGTCTTGATTCATACTTGGCACGAACACGCGATATTCCGCTTCCGACACTCCTACTCACGTTCGTCAAAAACTCGAGATATGAGATACGGAGCAAGGGAGAAGAGGCAATTAAACGCGCGACGCAACTTCGTACCATCTCGACCGACCGACCATTGCCGTCTGAGAGACATGGAGGATCCAAAATCCTCCTCACGACTATTTGTCTTAATTCATACCTCACACAAACGCGCGATCCTTTATTTTCGGAATTCTCAAAACCCTTCTGGTGCTTACGCACGTCAGAAACTCAGGATACCATGCAACGGAAAGATGCAAAACACGATTAAACGCAACACGACTTCGCACCACGCATCCGAGACGACGGATGCCGCATGCCCGACACTTCACGATATTTTCGAAACAACCGCTCGCGTTGTTTCAAAAACTCATACGAGACGATGAGGATACGAGTTGAAATGCGCTGCGACGCGCCATAAACTTCCGCTGTCCTCCCTAATCGATTACTGCTACTGCGTATCGGCGACGGTAGCGGCGCGCATGCGCGTGGACGTGGCCACGCGCCAGTCACACTAGCTGCTACGCAGTACGCAGTGCCAACAGTCGGTCGGTTAGGGAGATTCGCGCGGCGACTGCCGAAGAGAGAAGTTCCACTGGTTCTTTCGCTTCTGTAGCAGTGTAGCTGATTTGAATTGCTTCTTATTTGGACTTACAAGGAAACACAGGGAAGTGTCCGCCTCATGTTAAAACGAGTTTTTAATATGTTGTAGTACAGATAAAAATAAGGAACACGTATTTTTTTATACGTGCCCATACGCACTTTAAGGAGGTGAAACACCCCTTTGAAGAAAATCGGTTTTTTTCTTTTGAAGCGTATGCCGTCGAAACTATAAGAGATAGAAAAAAATGTTTTATATAAAAGTTGAATGGCTTGAAGAGTAATTTATAACAGCGAAAAAAAAATTTTTTTTTTAATTCTTTTTAATACTTTCCCCCACCACTTACCTATTTTCTTTCAAAATTTTTATTTTTTTTTATAAGCAAAATAAAGCTTATTTTATTACGAATTCAACGATATATGATAAAGTTACGATACATCATTCCCATTTTCCAAAAATAATTAAAAACCTCTCTATACGCACGGTACGCGCACTCGTCCGCGCGTTCGTGCGCTACGGAAGTGACTCCCTCCGATTTCGACGTGCCTTTAATATGTTGTACAGATTAAAATAAGGGACACGTATTTTTTACACGTTAATACACTTTTAAGGGTGGAACACTCTTTTGAAGAAAATCGGGTTTTTTCTTTCGAAGCGTGTATCGTCGAAGCTATAAGAGATAAAGAAAAATGTTCTCAATGAAAGTTGAATGCATGTTTTTCTCGCATAAGATGACAAAAACATTTCGAGGACAGTCTGCGTCTAACATGAAAACGCAGACATTGAGAAAAACATTTACTACACAATAAAATGACACTACACTAAAGAATAACAACAATTACGGTGTTATAAGACATTAATTTCTTGTTTAGTAAATAATATGTAATTAATATAAGTTAAACATTTATTTACTGGTCTACATGATTCGACTAGAATATTTGTTCTTTTCAACATTTTATAAATAAGGAGACTTGGATTACAAAAAATTATTGCTCACACATTCCATACCTTTACTATCTAACGCCAGCTCATCAACTAACAACAAGAGAACTAACATAAAACTAATTAAAAAGTTAGTTAGAAATATCATCTTTTATACTGCATTTATACAATTCAATTAATGTGTTTATTAAATTCGATTAGTGTAGAAATGTGCATAACTACGCTACTGGAGCGTGCACTTTGGGTCATTTCCTTACATACGTAACTCTTGAATCTATACATGTCAATACTGCCGAGACGTAAACATTCTATTTCAAGATAAGAAATAACCCTAAGTGCACGCACCAGTAGCGTGGTTATGCATATTTCTACACTAATGGAATTTAATAAACACTTTAATTGAATTATATAAATGCAGTATAAAAGACGAAGTTTCTAACTAATTTTTTAATTAATTTTATGTTAGTTCTTCTGTTGTTAGTTGATGAACTGTCGTTAAATAGTGAAGGTATGGAATGTGTGAGTAATATTTTTTTGTAATCCAAGTCTCCTTATCTGTAAAATGTTGAAGAGAACAAACATTCTAGTCAAATTATGTAGATCAGTAAATAAATGATTAACTTATATTAATTACATATTATTTTCTAAACAGGAAATTAATGTCTTATAACACCGTAATTGTTGTTATTCTTTAGTGTAGTGTCGTTTTAATTTGTAGTAACCAAAAGAAATATAATCGCAAAGAAATTAAATGTCAAGGTAAAGATAAGAAGATATGAAGAATGTTCGAAGTAAGGTTAGTACATAATGTAAACATATATCGTTAGAACAGTGGTATAAAATGCTGTCGCTTTGTGAGCGTCAGTTTAGTATACTTGATGATTTTGTTGTGCATTAATCGCTACGAATACGAAGTATAATAATATTTTTAATATTTTTAATTTTTAAAGTTAAATAATTATTTTATTTATTTAAATAACATCTATTACTTTTACAAAACTTACTTTGTCATTAATTGGGATATTCACCTTATTCTTATTTGATATATTTTTATTACAGCTTTGCAGAGAAATATCTTGTGGAACTCTTTAATCTAACAGAATTTTTTTTTCTGACAAAGGAAAACAATTTCAAAGTATGTACAATATATACGATGTTTTATTACTTTAAGAGTGTAAATTAACTATATGATCTTTAATATAAACAATATAATGTAAATATAAACAAGAAAATAGAGTGCGTAACTACCTTTTAAATGTAATTATTAGTTTCACTTTAAACACATATATGTTTATCATTTTTAGGTAAAATGCAGTTTAATCCAAGAAACGTAATAATGCTACTAATGAGTGCTTCATTTTTAAATATGTCTTTAACTCCTACTACCGAAAAAGAAATGGAAGTACAACGGAAAATAGAAAATTTGTTACAAAATATTTATGAAAATGAATTAGAAGTAGAAGAAGAAGAGTCTCTGGATTTTGAAAATTTATTTGACATTTCGGAAACAAACTTAATAACAGACGAAGAATGAAATGAAGCAGATCAACCTACGTACGATGTAAAGGAAATGACATGTGAAAATTACATGATTCCAATAGAATACAAAAGAAGAGCTGTTGAATTTTGGAGACCTGATGGTTCAGTTAGGCCAAAATCGTTTGACAGTGTAAAACATAAATTTCGAAAACTTACATCACCGCGCGAATTACGACGATGGCAGGAACAAGTGAACAGAGGTGGTACTAGATTGGAGAAGCTGAAAGAAATTTCATCGTATACGTTAAATAAATTCGAGAAAGCAGTACAGAACGGCATTATTATTCATGACATTGATATTGCTCGATGGGGGCTGAAAGCACAACAAGAGATTAACTGTCCAGGATTTAGAGCATCACATTATTGGGTAAATCAATTTAAGATAGCACATCGTATTGTATCTCGAAAAGTTACAAAATTTATAACGAAGAAAACTCTACAATCAAAAGATAATCTAGAGGCAGAAGGTAATAGATTTATCGAAAACGTTAAATATTATATTACGCGTTACGGATTCGAAAATATTTACAATTCGGACCAAAGCGGATTCCAATTAGAATTGCATGCCGGTCGTTCATTGGCAGTTGAAGGTACAAAAAAAGTTGAACGCGTAGTACAATCGGTGTCTGCAACAACGCATAGTTATACAATTCAGCCAATAATTTCAGGCGATGGTAGATTATTATCTCCTCTTTTTATAGTTTTAAAAGAACCAACCGGAACATTTGGTCCTAGAGTACAGGAAACAATGTTTAGAGAGAACAATATTTTTGTTTTGGCTTCTAAATCTGGCAAATTAACATCACATCATTTTGAGATATGGTTAAGAGAAGTTTATTTTTCCAATGTTGGTCCAAAGTCGGTTTTATTATTGGATTCGTGGACTGGCCATTGTCCCGATGTAATTGCAAGAAATAGAATTAGCAAAACAAAATGCTGAGGATATTGTTTTTCTAACAATACCAGCGGGAACAACAGGTCAGAGACAACCATTAGACGTATATGGTTTCCGCTTATGGAAGAACTTTGTAAAACATTTTTCGGATGTTGTCATGCTTCTGGATTTAGAAGTTTAAACTACATTCACGAGATTCTATTTTAAAATTGCAATCACTAACACATTTCCAATTTTTATCACCAAGGTTTAGGAATTTGTTTAAATACGCATGGTATAAAAGTGGATATATAGATATAAGGCCAGATGAATTTGAGACACCAGTAGACTTTTGTTTCAAAACACATTCAAAAAGAACATGTGATATTTGCGGCGGGATTGCTGTAATAACTTGCGCGTGGTGTAAAAAGAGTCTGTGTTTGAAACATTTTTTTCATGATCATCATCTTTGTTATAATTATGAACCCTAAATTGTATAAATTGTATGAACACTAAATTGTATCTTTATTTATTTAATTTTATTACATTAATGTATTATTACAAAATTTATCTTACAACTAATAAACTACATCTTATAATTAATAAAGAGATTTAATATGTTTATTTTGATTTAATAGAATTTGTGTAAATGTTAAATCTTTTTTACCTTTCTTCTTATTTTCCTTATCCTTTGATATTTTTATTTTTAATTAGCTACTCTAGCGCCATAAAGGACACCTTCCTCTTCACAAGATAAAATTTTTATTTTTTTATTTCTCTTAATCTTTTTTCTTTCAAAGGTTTTTGACGATTTTCACGAGCTCGTTGACTTTCCCTCTCCCGCATCTCTCGTATCGCTTGAATTATGGTTCCTCTTCCGCCACCGTGCCGTCTGACTTCATCAGTAAGTTGATGAATTCTTGAAGAATTTGTTTCATTGATAAGCGGTCGTACCTTATTCACCGGGACACTTGCTTTACAAGTGTCGCATTTTGAAGGAGGCCACTATAGTAGATAACAAAATAAAAACAATAATAATAAAAAATACATATAATTAATGTTATTCATGTAAATAATAAAAGAACTTACTGGAAAATTAGGTCGATGAAGCGTATCACATTTTGAACATGGTATCATCTTGCACAATTTAATAAAATAATAAAGTATTCCCCTTAATTATATAATGCAATAGAAATTTACGTTACTTTGAATTATTTATACTTTAGAGTTTAATCTTCCACGTTTTGACACTATTGATATGTCTCGGCCAGGGGCGTCTCTAGCTTAACTGCCGCCGGGGTGCGAGGACTCATATGCCGCCTCCTCCTCTAGTTTGCGGGTTTAATGATTAGAGACTTAAGGATGATGAATGATTTGAGTGAAATAAAGCTAAAAAGAGAAAATTATTCTAAATAACATTTTTATTTATTAAAATATCAATTATAATATTGAAAATAATTTTTTAACAGCTAAAATCAACTTTTTTTGATTTTCTTATCGCAAATTCTTTTACAATATCATTTATGTCTATGTCAATGTCGTTTTCAATACTTATTATAGCTAAATTTGATAGCCTTGCTTGTGTCATAGTTGATCTTAAATAATTTTTTATAATTTTTAATTTAGAGAATCTTTCACCTTAAGCAACAGTGACAGGTAATGTTAAGTAAATGCGTAAAGCAATCGATAAATTTGGAAATGTGCTAATTAAGTTATTTTCAAACAAATATTTTAAAATATCAAGCGATGAAGCGGTAGATTTTAAATAGGTCGGTAAAATCTCTATTTCATTTTGTAAATCGATTGCATTTATGTCAGAATGATTAGTTCCAAAATCTGTCAATTTATTTTGTAAATCCATGCAGTATTTGAATTTATCATTCGAATCTAATTTTGTTAAAGTGTCAAGGCTGTGTAAAAAAGAGAAACAACTATTGTGATCAGTTAGTAATTCGAATCTTTCATCTAGTTTAGTTATAGTGGTGTCTAATAAAAAAAAGTAGAAATTAACTTTAAAATGCAACTCTGGATTTTGTATAGCATCATCTCTGCTTTCATAATCAAACATAGGCCTTTGTTTTCTAGGTCGCACAGTATTGATTGCTGGAAAACTGCTCTCACAATCTAATTTTTCAGCAATAACTTTTGATTCATTAAGCATTTCTGTATAAGCTAAATACGTCCGACATTCAATCAAGTATTTTTTTACTTCTTCTAACATTTTAATAGCCTCTGGAAGTATCATAGTGGATTTTTGCATTATTTTACTTACAAAATTAATTTTTAAGAAAATAGCATACCAAGTAACTAATGAACAAACAAATTTGAATGACTTTATTTTTGACATCAAAGAATTTGCTAAATTCTTTGTGTCATTGTCCTTATTTGAATCGTTATAAATAAAAAACAAAACATCATAAATAATTTCCAAATTGAAACAAAGAGTTTTCACGGCATCAATTCTGCCTTCCCATCGTGTATCGGACAGTAGTTTTAAAGTTAAAGTAGGAAGTTCTTTTTTTAAGATTTGCCATCGCGATGTTGACCCCGAAAAAAATACATATATTTCTTGGACAATAACAAAAAAATTAGTAACTTCCAGCGAACTTCTTGCTGCATCATTTATAACTAAATTAAGACTATGTGCTGCACATGGTACAGTTCGTGCCAGGTATGCCTGGGGTCCGATTCTAGGGTCCACGTTTTGTTCTTAGTTGTTTTTACGTTTCATGACTATTATAAGCGGATGCTGCGTCAGCAATCATGAGTGTATCGTAGTGTTAGTAAATTATGTTTTGACAGCTGGCCGATGTAACCTCAGTTTTGATCGGTGAAATCTCAGAAATATTCAAAAGCTTAATTGAAAAAAAAAACGGATCGAAGCCTTTGATATACCAGATAAGTTGTAGTTTTGAAAATAAAAAGTGCTATTATATGGCAATATGAAAATACACTTTGTGTGCTGTTTTTCTGACGATTACAGGTAATAATAAAACTTGGTGCAAGACATTACCGTATTCCTTAATAAATGTAAGGATAGTCAACAACGGAGTGTCTGTGACGATAATTATCAAAGGCTTTGATCCGCTCCCTTTTAATTAAGCTTTGGAATATTTCTGAGATTTCATCGATCAAAACTGAGGTTACATCGGCCGGCTGTCAAAACATAATTTACTAACACTACGATATACTCATGATTGCTGACGCAGCATCCTTATAATAGTCATGAACGTAAAAACAACTAATAACAAAACGTGGACCCTAGAATCGGACCCCAGGCATACCTGCCACAAACTGTACATAAATTTTATGTATAGATTTCCTTCAAAAGAGTGTTCCACCCTTAAAAGTGTATTAGGACACGTGTAAAAAATACGTGTCCTTTATTTTAATCTGTACGACATATTAAAGGCACGTCGAAATCGGAGGGAGTCACTTTCGTAGCGCACGTAACGAACGCGCGGACGGGTGCGCGTACCGTGCGTATAGATAAGGTTTTTAATTATTTTTGGAAAATGGGAATGTTGTATCGTAACTTTATCATATACCGTTGAATTCGTAATAAAATAAGCTTTATTTTGCTTATAAAACAAATAAAAATTAAAAAAAAAATAGGTAAGTGGTGGGGGAAAGTATTAAAAAAAATTAAAAAAAAAATTTTTTTTTCACTGTTATAAATTACTCTTCGAGCCATTCAACTTTCATTTGAAACATTTTTTTCTATCTTTTCTATAGTTTCGACGGCATACGCTTCGAAAGAAAAAAATCGATTTTCGTCAAAGGGATGTTTCACCCCCTTAAAGTGCGTATGGGCACGTATAAAAAAATACATCTCCCTTATTTTTATCTGTACTACAACATATTAAAAACTCGTTTTAATCTGAGGCGGAAACTTCCCTGTGTTTCCTTGTTAGTAGAGTCCATCGCGAAAAAAATAAAAAATTCAAAGTTTCGGTTTTTTTCTTGAGTGTGCTGAACAGCACTCTCTAAGTGTTCAAAAAAAGTTAAATAACTTTTTACTGTAAAGCAAAAATTACAAAAGTTTTACGTAACTTGTAGGAACCAAGTTATGAATTTCCAAAGTTCCATAATTTTGAAAATAAAACAGAACTATTGAAAAAAGTATAGGGAACTATAGATCTATTCAAGAACTACTGGGAACTCTAAAAAAAATATAATTTTTTTGAAAATGAGATGCCAACGTGAAGTTGGCACCCCATTTTTAAACTTGCTTTTTGGGGGTTTAATCTCTAGAATTATTTCTAAAAATTATCAAGCATTATAGAAAAGCACTATTAGAAAGAAGCCGGCACTCTAAAAAAGATATTATTTTTTTTACTTCTTGTGCTAACTTCACACGGTTCATTTATAGTACGAAAAAGTCACACAAGTTTATTGTAATATTTACACGTTATTGTAATATTTGTGTGTGGTTATTGTAGTATTTTTTGTAGTTATTGTAATATAAGATTACAATTTCCAGCCCGTGCGTCTTTTGTAAGAGTAAACAAGAATTCCATCCCTGCTAAAAATTCCAGGCATGTCCAGATATAAAATTATATACGGTCGTGTTAGGACATACTTGGACAAATCAAATCTTTACTCGTACAAAATCTATCTGAGTAAAAATTAAATCTGATTATGCACGCAATTCCTAGTTCCAAGTAATATTTAGTTGACATTCCATATATAAATATTATCTGTTTATACCCATAATTCCAAGTGTATTTGAACATGTAGGAAATTTACGACATAAAGTTTTCTAGTTTTTACATAGAAAATCTTTCTATTATTCTCTTATTCAATATTAAGTGGAACCTGTCAATCCAAACATACAATCCATTTTACTGTTTTAAATTTCTTGATATATGCACAGGGTGTTTCTTAAAAAGGGTTCACAATTATATAGTGTTATTGCTTGTTAAAGACTGAGTTGAAAAGGCCTAAATCATTTTTTTCTGTAAATGCTTAATAAAGCAGTAATTATTGAGTAAAGCTAATGCAATCAACGCTATCCTTTAAACAGACATATGTCAATGAACCACACACCTAGGGCCCTATTCTTGAAATCATACTAATTAATAACTTGCTAATTGCCTCTACAACTTTGCGAGGTTCACTGACGTATGTCTGATTGAATTAGCTTTATTTAATACTTACTGCTTTTATTAAGCATTTTAGGAAAAAATGGTTTAGGATTTTTTCATTCAGTTTTCATTTGAAACACCCTGTATATGTCAAAAAACAAAAAAAGAAGTAAGGAAGCGTCGATCTCAGCTATCCTACCGGTAATTTCAGACAGAACCTACGCGAATCGCAGGAATTTTCCGAGCTAGCATTTTATTGTTTCTCTCAGTGAACAGTAAATTAAATCCGTTTTTATTTACTCTCCGTCTTGCTCTATCGAGACTGCGTACACGACTGAGGGAGTTCGAGCTAGTTTTTACGAGCCCGCGACAGGCCTCTAGCACATTCGAGCTACACACGAGTATATTTCCGCTAAACATAGTCAACACAATTATTCTCAAATATACAATTAATTTGTTGTTTTTGCGAATTGATTATTTGCATGGCCGCGATTGTGATTTTATACATATGCGCCGCGTTTAACACGAGTAATTGTAACATGTTTGTGTGTCTCAAGTTAACCAGTGAAGAAAAAACGGTAGTTTCTTTGAAAGACATTTATAATTTTGATGAAAAAAAAAAATAAAGACAAAACTATACCGAATTAAGTCCGCGCAAGATGAAAAAATATCCAAGCAAGGCTCTGTGGTGGCTTATCACGGTAAGTTTTTTGTCTTGTTTACAACATATTTTTTACATTTAATTTTAGAGATAGTTGAAGAGAGGTATTTTGGTTGATCGGATTTAAAAATCGTTATTAAATCTATCTACATATCCCAGTAAGCAAGAAAATCACAAAAGCACGCCGGTAGCGGTATAATGAATGCCCTAATGCGCTTTTATATTATTACAACAAATTAAAATATTTTAGAGAAACAGATTCTCAGAAAGCGTCTTGCAGCTGTTCCAACTGCTTATTTGGATTCCGCCTCTGATCCAGAAATCCAAAACTTGAGAAAAGTAAGTTCTTTATTTACTTACAAAGATTCAAAACTTATAAAAATCCAATTAAAAGAAAATATTTCTTATAATATACAATCTCTTAATAATCTTTTACAAATGTTATAGTGAAATGAAATAATTCAATTATTAATATTAAGAAAATGTAATTTTATTAAATTGTGCTAAACATAAGTATGTAGGATTCTACGCTAAAACACACATTATATCTGACGCATAGTCCTACTTTTTTGTCTTTTATAGCGATTTTAATTTGCCGACATTGACTGGAATTTTCGGATGTTAATCAAATAGTGCCTTTTGTTAATTTTCTTTTTAAATCCTTTTTAAATCCTTAAAAAATCATATCTTTGCAACAAAAAACTTTTAATTCCTTAAAAGTTTTTTGTTGCAAAGATATGATTTTTTTGTTAAAGAAAAAGTACATTTTGGAACAATTTTCATTTTTGCCTGATGGTTTTTCCTTTATAACTTTATAATAAATCATTTTTCGGCAATGTCAGTTGTGCAGTCACATTTTTGAGATTCTAAACATTTATTTGAAAAAAAAGATCAGTGAAAAATATTGGTAGGAACCAAAATAATAGCTTCTCAAAGTTGAAAAAGTCTCCCAAGTACGAAGATGTATTTACGTAAATATTGTAATTGATTTTTGCAGTGTAAGTACACGCGGTGAGGCGAATTCAGACCGTCGCGACGTGCAAATTCAAACAACGACGCGTTACCTTTACCGCCGCGCGTCGTTGCCTACGAGCTAGACGCGATGGCGCCGTACATAAACTTTGACGTTTTATTTTATAACTCGATAGTTATTGCAAATATAGCAAAATAGTATACTTTTTTGTCTCTTTTCATCTCCTCTATATTCTCAAAACGGTAGGTTTCCTAGTTTCCGGACACCCTGTATAGTAGCAATATTAAATCGTCAGCTTTTTTATAGTGTAACGGTACGCGGTTTCGGTCGGTTCGGTGCGGTGCGGGAACTTCGGGATCGGACCGGATAAGGCTCGTCGGTTGGTCAGGTGTCCGCAATGACTATACCCAGTGTTTTACGTAGCAAAAGATAGTGGATGCTTTATTGATAATAACAGTTGCAAAAAGAGTTGACAGAATGAACAGGAACGGAAATAAACATAACTAACGAAATAGAGAGATATCAAAATAAAAGATACTGAATAATACTGATCGCGCTCATAACATAGAGATTGCAAGAGAGACAATGCTAGAGATAACAGTAGTATACAGATTGCAATATGGCTGGTACTCGGCTTACCAGCTACGCGGCGCGGTTTATAGCTACTGCTAGAACTATCTATGTACAAAGTTTTTCGGCTAAACTAGGAAGTTATGCGGGCGGCTTGCCCGTACGGTCGGGGAGTCGCGGGGCGCGGCGGGATTGGCTAACGCGGTCGTGTAAGCGTGTGCGCAAATGCGGGTCGTTGCCGGTGCGGTCGCCGCCGCGATTCGCCCGAGCGCGCCCCGTGCAAGTGGGGCGCTCGATCGACAGGTTGCTTGTGCCCTGCCGATATGGGTTACGAAGTTTGTCGGTTCGACGGTAACGGTATTCGAGGACGACGGTGATTGGTCGAGAATGCTCGGCCGGTGATGATGACGAGAATGCTCGTCGAGGATCTCGGACGTGATTGGTCGAGAATGCTCGGCCGGTGATGATGACGAGAATGCTCGTCGAGGATCTCGGACGTGATTGGTCGAGAATGCTCGGCCGGTGATGAGAATGCTCGTCGAGGATATCTGAGATGACTGGTCGAGAATACTCGGCCGGTGATGATGACGAGAATGCTCGTCGAGGATCTCGGACGTGATTGGTCGAGAATGCTCGGCCGGTGATGATGACGAGAATGCTCGTCGAGGATCTCGGACGTGATTGGTCGAGAATGCTCGGCCGGTGATGAGAATGCTCGTCGAGGATATCTGAGATGACTGGTCGAGAATACTCGGCCGAGGATAGCGACGGGAATGCCCGTCGAGGATATCGGAGTGCGACGAGAATGCTCGTCTTTAAGGAGCGATCGAGAATGCTCGGTCTGTGGACGGGTCGGATAGTCGGACGGATCTGCTCTGTGTGTTCCCACTGCCGGCTTATATATCCGAACGCGCGGCCGAGCAAGCCAATCCGCGCGTTCGGTCGGTTGAGCCAGAGTGGGAGCGTTACGGAACGCCACGGTCGGCGCGCGTGTCGCCGCGTGGTTGCACGGCGAAGTTCGGTTGTGCGCGCACGTGGTCCTCGGCTGCACTCGGCTTTCGGTGTTTGGTGGCCGGAACGGAGGCGCACGGACGGTGGAGGGGCGTATCGTTACAATAGTATAATATTTGTTGACAAGAGGAGGATTCGACGTAGTCTCGAAATTTTTCTATTTTCTATGTGCCAACCATAACCGCGCCATGAGTATGAAACTAAGAATTCTGCTAAAATTATATCTTATTTTTATAAAAAAGCATTTTTAAATTCCCTCATTTTTTAAAAATAACATTTTATATTAAATAATTAAAAACGGTTTAAAAATTATATATAACAATTAAAAAATATAAGATAAAAAGAATCGTATCCGCGGGAATCGATCCTGGTATTCCAAGTGTACCAATCACGGATTGAGAATCATTCTTCTGTAACAGTACTTATAGATGCTGGAAATATTTAATCGTCATTTTTTCGAGAATGCCTAAGTTTCGCAACTAACGGTTTTACTACAATAAAGGTGTAAGTGAATAGTACACACCCATAAAATTTTATTAAAATCGGCGAGATCATTGTCGGAATTTCCCCTTGTAAACAAATACCAGAACTTTCACTTAAACTATAATCCTACGTACACTCATTCACGCAGCCAAGAATTCAAATGTTCAATACAAAATCATCTCTCGAAATCTTTCTTTATCGATTATTACTAAGTGTTGTTGTAATGGCGGGTATGGCACCTTTATATCAACTTAGTGACAAATAAAAACCAAAATAAGTTACACCGACCTGTTTTCAAACCACCAGACGTAACTATACACACACACACACACACACACACACACACACACACACACACACACACAAAAATATTACAGTAGAACCTCGTTTATCTAAGCTTCGATTAACCGACACTCCGCGTAATCCGAGGCACTGAATTCATCCGAACACTCCGTATTATCCAAGGCGGTAACTCAAATAATACGGAAAAACTCGCATAATACGGAGCGAAGCCATGAACGCGCGCGATTGTTGTTGCTATTTTGTTTTAACATGCATAAACTTGTACAAGCTTGTGTGTTATAAACCAAATGCAGCAGTTCCGATCCTAGAGTCGTGATGGTTCAGAAACGATGGTCATTACTGTAAGTGACCTCTTATTAATAAAAAGATGGAGAGATATTGCAGCTAAAAAACACATGACCAAATTAAAACAGTCTCGTATTACTGACTTTGTTAAGCCAATGACGCATAAGAATAATGTGCATTCGTTATAAATCTTATATTTTTATACATGTATCTGCTCATATTACATTTTTTCAAATTCATACATACGTAAAAATAAAAAGCCTTTTAATTATATCTGTGTTCCGTATTAACCGAGATTTCGGTTATCCGATGTACGCTTTTCCCACATTACCACGGATAAATAAGGTTGTACTGTATAACATATTCTAAAGTTCATGACCTTTTACTTTTTCTATTTTATAAAACACATAGTGGTAACAAAATACTGAACGTCATTCGAAATTTGTTAATGATATTAGTTAATTATATATTTAAAAAATTAGCGGAATTGACATTAAACTTTTCATTTATAATATATACATTAATGAATGCAATCAGTAATACATTACACACGTATACATTAATGTAAACAGTATATAAAGTAAACAGTATAAAAATAATTTTTAATGTTTTATTACAGTAAGTAATGAATTGAGCCAATAACAAACCAATATTGAGTCAATAATAAGTTAGTATTTAATAATTAAGCACTAGTCAAATAATCACTGAAATAATATTAGTACAGCAGACGAGGATATTACGGTTACTGTCGACATTACGGCTACCCCCATGTAAAATATTGATTACAACAAAGTTATACATTAAATAAACATTGATGCCATATTCTTTCTTCTCTTTTTTTTAATTATTATAAATTTCTTAGTCATTCTTAGTATTAAATAACGACAAAAAAATGTTGTTTTACTTACCGTTGTTCTGCACCTTGGCGTGGCGACTCAACAGATTCTTTTTTGGTCTGACTCTATCCTACGTCGCAGTCTGTTAGCGGTGTTATTCCAGTTGCGCATATCACTCATATATATATCACGTACGTTAAAACGAGACCCTACCTGGCGATGATTTGGTTGGAGAGACCAGGCCTGGATTAAGACTAAGATTCAGGCTTTCTTTAAGCCACTACATTTTTACAGCCCGTATAAAAGCCTCAAATATAACTTAAAGTAATCAAATTCTATATTCTCATGTTTTTTACGTTATTTTATTTCTAAGTATAATTGTAAGGTTAACTATAATTACAAATGTTAAAATGTCCAAGCATGTAGACCGCGTAAAAACAAAACTATTTTATTTAAAATTTTAATTTGCCTAGTTTTATTAGTATGCTATACATATGAACATTTTGCAAAATTATATACTGTATACAAAATATATATTTATTATAACGTACTATTTGAAACTTATGATTATATCTTTTACCGTTTCGACAATTTTCAAAAAAAGGTAAAAAAAAGGTGCCAATTTATGTGTATTCGCGCGCACCTTATCTATAATTTTTTTTAAAAACTCAAGTGGTACTATTTTTTAATTCAACCTAAATGTTTTTTTTCCAAAAAATGTATGAAACCTTTAAATTGCGCCAATTATAAAGAGAATATATTGCTGTTTGAAATAACTGTTGTACTACTTTTAACGAATAAAATGCAAGTGATAGTATATTTATTTTTTAAGTAAAACCCAAGTAGCGGTATCTTTAATTCTTTTTTAAATAAAATTCAAGTGATACTGTGTCTGTGTATTTTTATTGAAACATTTTTCTGTTCTAACCTAAGTGGATGTACTTAATTTAAAAAAGTTTCAATGAAATATGTAACATTTAATCTCAAAGAATTAAACAGAAATGAGAATATTTCATTATAATAAAAAATTTTTAAATTACAAAAATTGGCGCTGCTGTTTTACAACATTTTATTTAGATTATAGTTAGACATTTAGCAGCGCCAATTTTTTGTAGTTAAAAATTTTTTATTTTAATAAAACATTCTCATTTCTGTTTAATTCTTTGAGATTAAATGTTACATATTTCATTGAAACTTTTTTAAATTAAGTACATCTACTTAGGTTAAAACAGAAAAATGTTTCAAGTAAAAATACACAGACACAGTATCACTTGAATTTTATTTAAAAAAGAATTAAAGATACCGCTACTTGGGTTTTACTTAAAAAATAAATATACTATCACTTGCATTTTATTCGTTAAAAGTAGTACAACAGTTATTTCAAACAGCAATATATTCTCTTTATAATTGGCGCAATTTAAAGATTTCATACATTTTTTGGAAAAAAAACATTTAGGTTGAATTAAAAAATAGTACCACTTGAGTTTTTAAAAAAAATTATAGATAAGGTGCGCGCGCATACACATAAAATGGCACCTTTTTTTTACCTTTTTTTAGAAAGGTAATTTTGTACTGATATCACGCGTTTTTGTAGTGTTAAGCAATATATTTATTTTTTGTGATGCCATGATTTCAACTTACAAGTAAGATTATAATGTGTGTGTGTGTACACATACACACACGCGCGCGCGCGCGCGCGCGCGCAATAATACATACATACATACATACACACCCACATATATATATATATATATATATATATATATATATATATATATATATACACCAAGCAAATCAAAAACTGCTTACGTGAATATAATTAACCTCAACTCCCATCCACAATAAATAATATGTCTCTTGTATAGACAAGATTATATATTATGCACTTTTTTCAGCTGAATTCGTTTCTCTCTTACAAAAACGTGTTGAATAAGTGTATTATTAATAAATATATGCAGTTAGAAATATATATTTTGCATTAACTAGTGTCAATATTATATTATACTCCTACTAATGCTACGTATAAAATTTTTCATGTGTCATAAGATATGATTGACAAAGTGTATATGAATATGATAATGAAACATAACTAATTAGATTGCATGAGCCTTATTAAATTTATTTTTATCTTTCTATCTTTCTCCAATGCATATTTTTTCCACCAAAAATGTGGTTTGCTTTTTCTCAGGTCTACCTCTAAGTCATACTTTTTTAACTCTAGCATAATGTAAATGTATATTTTGAATGAATTTACGTTTGAAACAAGTGTCAAATGATTGAATAAAGATATAAAAATATGTGTAATTTTACAAGTTGAGTCTCAGAGGTCTCAACGCTGCGTATTCTCTCAGGTTTTAGAAATTTGTGACTAGATTAATTAATAAGTATGGTAAGTACATTTTGAATCCTGTTTATTAAAGTTAATAAAGTTAAGTGTAGCTCTTACAATATATATATTGAGTTCACTAAACTAGTTAAAATAATACATGATATTAAATATGCTCGCTGTGTTACAAAATAAATGTTAATTGTAAATAAATAATATGTGTTAATCTTGCTGTTACCTGATATTTAATAATATTTCTGAGCATCTTATAAAAGATATTTTTTCTTATAAAAGATAATTCATTTTGTAACACAGCGAACATATTTAATATCATGTATTATTTTAACTAGTTTTTATTAAACTCTATATACATTGTAAAAGTTACACTTACTTTATTAACTTTTTTAATAAACAGGATTCAAAACGTGTTTACCTTACTTATTAATTAATCCAATTACAAATTTCTGAAACCAGAAAGTACACGCAGCGTTGAGGCCTCTAAGACTCAACTTGTAAAATTACACGTACACCAGGCATTGGAATCATTTTTATATCTTTATTCAATTATTTGATACTTGTTTCAAACGTCAATTCATTAAAAATATACATTTACATTAAGGCTAGAATTAAAAAAGCATGACTTAGAGGCAGACCCGAGAAAGCAAACTACATTTTTGCTGGGAAAGGTAAATATGCATTGGAGAAAGATAGCACCTTAATAAGGTGCATCCGATCTAATTAACCCCGTTTCATTACCATATTCATGTGCACTTTGTAAATCATATCTTCTTATGACACTCGAAAAATTTTATACGTAGCACTCGTAGGAGTATAATATCCCACATAGCACGTAATATTGCAGTGATATCATAGCAATATCACTTTTACATTGCAATATTACAAATGAAATATTGCAGAAATATCACGAAATATTACTGTGATATCACAGTAATATCAAAATGTCCGCGAAAACGCATGACAGTAATATTACTGTGATATTTCATAGTAATATTACTGTGATATTTCACAATATTTCTGTGATGTTTATGTGATATTTAAATAATATTGCAAGAAATTAAATAAATAACTTATTTTAATTTATTTTATTTTTATTCTTAATATTATTTTCATATTGTTACATGTAATATATATTAAACATAAAAAAATAATTATATTTATTAAAACAGAATACAATAATGTAAACGTAATAAATGTTTAATTTACAAAAAAAAATCTCTTGTATCCTTTTTCATTTTTGTTAAAAAAGATTCAATTCGAATTATAATTTTAATTTATGTTCAAGATTAAATAACAATACAAAATATTATTTACATGTAAAAATATAAAATTTTATATGGAACAGCGTTCCACACCTTAAAAAAAAATTGATAAATTTGTTTCAATAAACTGATTACTGATCAGTAACTGACAAAATATAATCAGTTACTAATCAGTAATCAGTTTATTGAAACAAGTTTATCAACTTTTTTTTCAGGGGACGTTACATTGGGAAAAAAATTAGAACACGTATTTGTTTCCAAATTACAACAAGCAACGATTTTCTTTAAAATCGAACTGAAGTGTGAGCTAGTGAGTCGTGGTGACCCGGCCCAGTCGGCCGCAGTGGCGTCTAGATATAACACCTGTGGCTGCACTTGACTCATGAGAAGGTCTCCAGCGGCGCGGCTACCTAGCGGTGGTGCCAGCACTCACTTGTTTGCGTGGAGTCTTATACACACGGCGGGACCGCATAGCGGCTGTGCACGCGCTCGCTTGTTTTGTCGTATGTTGTGACGGTCGGTGACCGAGCCGCAACATTATATACATACATATAATTAATGAACATTGTAAAATACCTAATTAATGATAGAATATATATAATCATATTTTTTAATAAAGTTGAAAAAAAAGTGAAATCTAAAGAAAAATTTGTTGGAAATTTAATATTTTAATTAACTTAAAAAACCTTTTACTGTGGTGTATAATAGTCTAATCAATATTAATGAATAAACTATTTCACAAAATAATGTACCGAGCAGTAAATATTAAATGACGTAAAAATGTATATTTTTTTAAAAACTTCTAAATATACTTTGAAATATTTAGTTGTACACTTATAATTATAATTATACACTTGCCAAGTGTATAATAAATGTTAACAAAACTTTTTGTAAACATTTTTTTTTAAATTCCTCATGATAAAAATTTTTAAAAATTAAAATCAATTTTGTGCTCCTGTGAAAATTATAAATGGCAATAAGACAAATACAAAGGTTTTTTTGTAATTTTTTAATAAAATCAGTATTGATCGAGTTGTAAAGCTATAATTAAATTGATAGATTACATAAAAGAGCGTACATTATAGTTTATACATATATACAGTTTAAGAAATAAACTAAGTAAATATCTAAACTAATAATAAAGTTAATTAATTTTTTTTCTTAACATTTACTTTTATTCCACGAAAGGGCAAAGACATAATTATTTTATTTGTAAGTTGATTTCTTCTATAGAATACCGAAATTACCAAGAATATTAAGGATACTAAAAATATCGAAATTAATCAAAGAGATACTGACGTTGCATTAATAAGACATAATAAAAACGTCATTTGACATTACCTTGTTCTTTGAAATTAAATATTGCAACAATATATTGCAATGATATCATTGGAATATTTTAATGTTATTATCATTGTGTAATATCACAATAATATTTCTGTGATATTTCTGTGATATCAGTGGAATATTTCAATGTCATTATCACTGTGTAATATCACAGTAATATTTCTGTGATATTTCACAGTAATATGTAATATTTCTGTGATATTGCAATGATTCTGTGATATCACAGAAATATTACGTGCTATGTGAGATATAATAATATTGACTCTAGTTAATGCAAAATATATATTTTTAACTGCACATATTCATTAGTAATAGGCTTATTCAACGCATTTTTGCACCACGCGAAAGAATTCGGCAGAAAAATGTATCGTTTGCCCCGCAAACCGAGATATTATTGACGATTCAAGTTACAGGTTAGGAAACCTGTCATACGCGTAATCATGATCGCGGTCACGTGATGCACATCACATGGTGCATCACGTGATCGCATAGATGCTGATAGTGTAGTAGCGAGCGCCACACTGTGTCGAAAATGTGAAAGGGGAATTCCTGAGGGCGACGACCAAGGAGACGTATCTTACAGAAAATTTAGAGATTAGAATTTGCATCGCGATATCTCCGCTTGTACGGCACGGAGAGAAAAAATAAAAACACTTTTATATATGCAATTTTTCCCAAGCTATCGAATGAGACGACTTTGAACTTGATCGGTTCAGCCGTTGCTGAGATCTGATAATCTCGTTATGCTTGAACTCGCTGACTCGCGTTAAAGAGGCTTCGGTATTTCTCGCTTTTTTTTTTGAATTGGCACGAGACGCGACCGCGCCTCTTGATACTACCTCAAAAATTGATTTTTTTCCAGAACGTGTTTCATCGCCTTAACGGTTATATAGGCCCGAATAAAAAATACATGTCCCAAATTCTTATCTGCACTGCAGCATATTAAAAATCAAAATCGAAAGGGGACACATCGGAACCTTTCCTTATTGGATGTTAATTCGGCCCAGGATGAAAGGCTCTCTTGAATTTAAAGCGAGAGAATTACAATCGTCTCAAGAGGGTTTCGGTAATCAAGTTTGGTAGGGATATCCCAAGAAAAAGTTTTTCAAAAAATAAGGTAAATGATACAATTTGTGACAATCATGTATCTTATTTTCAATAAAAATATTAATAAAGATCAATATTGTGTGTGTGTGTGTGTGTGTGTGTGTGCGTGTGCGTGTGCGTGTGTGTGTGCGTGTGCGTGTGTGCGTGTGCGTGTGCGTGTGCGTGTGCGTGTGCGTGTGCGTGTGCGTGTGCGTGTGCGTGTGTGTGTGTGTGTGTGTAAAATATATGAATAATAAGAATTCTTATATTGTGCAAACAAAAATATCTACAACAGCGCAATCAGAAATAATTATTAAACAAATTTTGCACCTATTTCTTCAAATCTTGAAACTGAGATATTTAAAGTTCGTGAACAAGCAAAAGAATATAATAAATCTATACTATCACCATTGTTATTATGTGAACTTTGTAATTTTAGCATAAGTCAAACAATTACTACTTCAAGAGATAGTACACCATCTCCAGCATTACAAACATTGACAGGAAATAAAAAGGTTAACCGTAAAATATAAAATAATACCTATTATGAACATTTCCTTGTAATTTTAAGCGAGTATTTTCAATACCGTATGGTTAATCGAGAAAATTCTCAACAAACTGTTTAAATTCTTAAGAATTTGACACCTGATATTTTGGTTGATCGAGTTTAAAAATCGTTATTAAATCTATCTACGTATCCCAGTAAGCAAGAAAATCACAAAAGCACTTTCGACTACGCCGGTAGCGGTATAATGAATGTCCTAAGGCGCTTTAATATTATTACAGATAATTGAAATATTTTAGAGAAACAGATTCTCTGAAAGCATCTTGCAGCTGTTCCAACTGCTTCTTTGAATTCCGCCTGTGATCCAAAAATCCAAAACTTGAGAAAAGTAAGTTTTTTATTTACTTACAAAAACTCAACACTTATAAAAATCCAATTAAAAAAAAATATTTCCTGTAAAATACAATCTCTTAATAATCTTTGACAAATGTTATAGTGAAATGAAATAATTCAAATATTTAAAAAAATGTAATTTTATTAAATTGTGCTAAACATAAGTATGTAGGATTCTACGCTAAATCACACATTATATCTGACCCATAGTCCTATTTTTTTTTCTTTTATAGCAATATTAATTTGTCGGCATTGACTGTAATTTTCGGATGTTGATCAAATAGTGCCTTTTGTTAAATTTTTTTTAAATCCTTAAAAGTTTCTTTTGCAAAGATATGATATTTTTTTAAAGAAAGTGTAGATTTTTGAACAATTTTTCATTTTTGCCTAATAGTTTTTTCTTTTTAACTTTATAATAGCTTTATAATAAATCATTTTTTGGCAATGCCGTTTGTGCAGTCACATTTATGAGATTCTAAACTTTCATTTGAAAAAAAATTGTTGAAAAATATTGACTGGAACCAAAATTATAGCTTCTCAATGTTAATAAAGTCTTCCAGGTATGAAGATGTGTTTACGTAAATATTGTAATTGCGTACAACTCATAAACTAATAGCATTTTAAATAATAACCGCGAAAAGCACAAATATATTTACAATTAGTCAAATAGTTTCATCCGTGTAATAGCCTTTTGCCAGGTATATATTTTCAGTATTTGATTATTTATCTGTGTAGGAATCAAGAGCGTTTAACAATAACAAAAATATTTTAAATATCAAAATACAGAAATTGTCGGAGCAACATAAACGCGATATGGTAAAAAAAATTTGTTATATTAATAATGTATACTTATTACATTTATTCTAATCCCTTGGTAAATTTTCATATACGTATTTTAAGATATTTCATAAAAAACAGTGTTATTCGACTCTTACATATTGCATAATTAATAAATTAGTAATTATTAAATTGACATTTAAAGAATATATTTGCTAAAAATCGTACACTATTCGATCATGTATCATTTATATATAGTTCTCGTGCACGTTGATGATTTGGTATCGCACACGCTCGATCCACGCGTTTTGCTCTATAACAACACGCTTCGGTGATCGCAGATGAATATTATTGTAAGAGTTGCCTATTTGTGTAATGTTTGATATTATGCTTAGGTCGGCATTTCTCGATAAATTCAGGTAGGCGTACTCGTGTTCAACAGCCGCTCGTTCGCATGATTTACGCGACAACAAGCGCGAATACTTTTCTCACGTGATTCCCGCATGGACATTACAAGCCCATACGCTATTCCCTCTCCCTTAAGGACAGATTTGGGAACGCCGCAGCTTTTCGATAGCTGTCGATAACCAGATTCGGTCGAGACTTCATGCGAGCGAGACGCACGAGCGATAGAGCAGTGATTTCGCGGAAACGGTGATAGAAATTAAGAAACCGTGAGTGAATAACGAACTTCTTGCCAGGATTGCTCGAGCACAGCGAAATACTCGCGGTTTACGTGATTGCTCCGACGGAAACATAAAGCAGGCATAGCAGGATTGAAAGAATTTTGTACGCGAGGACTTATCGTTGTTTGGAGACAGAATCTAAGTGCAACGAGACCTCAGTGATCCAGTGTGCACTGTCATGTATAATAAAGACGACTAAGACTCAAACTTATACCAATTCGTCGAAATTCATCAAGATCACCTGCTCCTACACTAATCCCGCTTTCTCGCTTTCACTTTCGTACTTCGCAGACGCTCTCGCTCTCTCACATGCATGACTCCCGTCTTTCACACGCTCCCCCGAAAACAGTCGCACTCTCGCGGGGCGGGCATTTCGTTTCGTCACACCAGATATCAAGCTAAGCTCAACTCATTTCGCCTCGAACGCCACGCGCTCTCTCTGAGTGACACGGGCGCTCTGTTCAACGTTTTCGCTCTTGAACATAAAATTGTGGTCCTTCGAGCCGGATTCGTGGTGATTCAGTGGAGAATTCTCGAGTGGCCTGGTCGACGGCAGGGACGAAAGACGACCGCAACCTTGCACTCTGAAGCATCATCGAGGACGACAACATGAACGAACTTCTCGACCAGCAAATAACCGCCCTTCAAACAATAGGAAGGTCGCTATCTAACTTCAAGAAGATAGGAAAAAACAACTACACGCCGGCCATGATCCGACAGCGGATGACAACGCTAAAGGACACTTGGGCGACATGCCTCGCCAGGCATGCCCGATTGCTACAAACCGTCCCGGAAAAAAACCGAGCCACCCTAACTTACTTCAGGGAATTGCAGCTCGAGCTAAACCAGGAGGTCTACGAAACAACGCTCGATTACATGGCCACCTGCCTCGAGGAACTGGAGCCTCCCGTACCAGCATCATCGTCATCATTACATTCGATAAGTACATTCGAAAAAGCGTCCTTTTCCTTGAATCATCTTCCTCCGATCAGGCTTCCCCCGTTTTCCGGGAATCTTGATGAATGGGAGAATTTCCGAGATCGATTCACGTCTCTCATCATACAGAACAATGAAATCACTGCATTCTCAAGGATGCATTTTCTTGCATCCAGTCTTAGCGGTCGTGCGCTTGACACGATAAAGTCAATTCAAGTCACCGCGGCTAACTTTGAAATAGCGTGGAAAACGCTGGTGTCACGCTACGATAATACGCGACGGCTCGTCGAAGTACACGCATCCGCGCTCTTCAACCTTCCGCCGTTTGGTCGCGAGTCCGCGCTCGAATTGAACGAACTTCGTGACAGAGCCAATCGGTCAATCGTGTCACTGAGAAACTTGAATCGATCTAATGACGAGAGACTCAGCGACTTGCTGGTGTACAGCGTGACTCAACGACTCGATCACGCAACACGGAAGGCGTGGAGGCTTAAAACGGGCGACGACGCGAGCGTTCCAACATACGAAGCCCTTGACAAGTTTCTTGAGACGCGTGTTCGCGCTCTTGAGGAATTGGTCCCTCAAAGTTCTTCGAAGCACGCCCGTGCAGCCAGAGTATCGAGCGCGTCTGCAACCGCTTCGAGTCCAGCGTGCCCCCTCTGTGCCGCGTCTCATTTCATTAATCGGTGTCCGCAATTTTTAAAGAAGACGCCGACTCAAAGAATGGAAGTCATTAAACAAGCAAACAGATGCCTCAACTGCTTGAGTTACAAACACGCTGCTCAAGCGTGTCCAAGCCGATATTCATGCCGTACATGCCAAAATAGACATCATTCCATGCTTCACAATGACTCGGCCTCTTCTTCCTCAAATGCGACGAGTTTAAGTTTAACGACCACCTCAGATATCTCCGCCGAAAATAAAAACAACGATCACCGCTCTATGCTCAACCCTGCTGTTCGCTGCGCGAAAGCGCGTATTGCTCGCGACCGTGCGCGTTAATGTAATATCTCCGGCGAATCGCAAGCTCGCGGTACGAGCCCTCCTTGATCAAGGCTCCGAAATCACATTCATAAGTGAACGTCTCACGCAAGCGCTACGGTTGCGCCGCTTCAGCATGCCTCTCGAAATCTCTACCGTCGGTGGAGTAAATATCGGTAAAAGCCGTTACGCCGCTCAGATTCAGGTCGCTCCGATCAACGGATCAGCATCGGCGCTCGCGACAACGGCGTCAATTCTAAAGTCATTAACGAAATATTCGCCATCACAACCACGAAATCATAATGAGTGGACTCATCTAGCTCATCTCGCGCTCGCTGATCCGACTCCCTTTAGCGCCGAACCTATTGATGCGATAATCGGAGCGGACCTCTATAGCGAAATGCTTTTCGACAAAGTAATTAAAGGCGCACCTGGTCAACCAGCTGCGCAAGCAACTATCTTTGGATGGATATTGTCAGGTCCAATCTCCGATCCCTCTCCTCCGGGTCACGTGATCAGCGTTCGGCATTGCGCCAGTACTGACATTCTGGATCGCGACATCCGCGATTCTGGGAGATAGAGGAAGTTCCGCGTAAACCGCCGCTCACACCGGAAGAGCAGCAATGCGAGGATCATTTCGCCAACACGCATTCTCGCGGCCCTGATGGACGATATATCGTACGGTTGCCGTTTAAGCGTGGCCCTCCGATCGAAATTGGCAACTCACGAGCCACCGCGGAATGGTTACTCAGAGCGCTTCATCGTCGTCTTTCGGTGCGACCCGAATTGAAAATCGAGTACTCACAATTTTTGTGCGATTATGAATCGTTGAATCACATGCACCGGGTGACAGAAGCGAACGACTCATCGCAAACCGTGTATGTACCGCATCACGCCGTTATTCGGGATGGCAGCGCGACGACACACCTTAGAGTAGTTTTCAACGCGTCATGTCAAACTTCCAACGCAACCTCGCTCAACGACCATCTCCTAGCAGGCCCAAAATTGCAAGCAGACTTGTCGGCTGTCATCCTACGTTGGCGGCTATTTCGGTACATTTACGCGGCCGATATCACAAAAATGTATCGGCAGATTCAAATCGATCCGCGAGATATCAATTACCAACGTATTCTTTGGAGCCCTGAACCCAACAATCCTGTGCTAACATTTCGGCTCTCGACCGTCACGTACGGCACCGCATGCGCTCCTTTTCTAGCTCTGCGCGTGATACGACAGCTGGTTGCGGACGAAGGCGCCGCGTTTCCACTCGCCGCGTCGGTATTATCCGAAAACGTATACGTGGATGATGTCCTGTTCGGCGCCGATAGCGTGCCGCGCCTAAAGCAGATTCGCACTCAAGTCTGTTCACTGCTGCGACAAGGCAAGTTCGAACTAAGAAAATGGTCGAGCAATTCAGCGGAGCTGCTGGACGATATCAGCGTTGAAGATCACGGCATCGCGTGCGACAAAACGTTGCAATCCGACGAAAGCCTAAAGATCTTGGGCATCATCTGGAGTCCATCCACTGATGTATTTCAATTTAAAGTCTCTTTTGATTCGGTTCAGTCTACAACCAAACGATCAATTCTATCCACCATCTCAAAGCTCTTTGACCCTCTAGGGTGGAGCACACCAATCACAATCACAGCAAAAATGTTTATTCAAACATTGTGGCAATCTAAACTTGACTGGGACGATGTTCTCCCTCCCGATTTCTTAATTCAATGGGAGCGTATTCAATTTTCCCTCTCAGAGCTACACGGACTTTCATTGCCTCGCTGGGTTCAGCACGAAGCTCAAACTGAGCAATGCGAATTGCACGGCTTCGCCGACGCATCCGCGCAAGCATATGCTGCTGTGGTCTACCTCAGGCTGGTGTCTAAGTCCGGCGTCGTGACCACTCAGCTGCTTATCGGGAAATCTAAAGTCGCGCCGCTGACTCCTCTCAGTATCCCGAGACTCGAACTACAAGCCGCAGTGCTATTCACTCGTTTATTAGAATTCGTCAGAATAACTCTCTCTCTCTCTCAACTGCTCCATGTTATTGCTGGACAGACTCTACCGTGGTCCTTGCGTGGGTGACCCAACACCCCTCCAGATGGAAGACGTTCGTCGCGAACCGCGTATCCGAAGTTCAAACGCGAATTCCGAACGCCTCATGGAGACACGTGACAACCGATGATAATCCCGCCGATTGCGCGTCTCGCGGAATCCCGGGTCATTCGCTCGCGTCGCATCCGCTCTGGTGGTCGGGACCACCGTGGCTTCGGCACCTCGCAGCGGAGTGGCCGCAGCCAATCCACTCGACTCATCTCGATACATCGTTCGAAAGCAAAAATGAAACAGTTTCGGTTTTTGTCGCGTGTCAAAATTCGTAGGAATTAGCAACGCGATATTCTTCATAGCCTCGTCTCATTCGAATTACAGCATACATAATGCGATTCGTGACAAGAACGCGACGGAAACCCGATGTTCACGATAGCGTCGAGCAATATAAGGCGGCGATTCATGCTCGCGAATGTCAAATCGCAACGGAGTTTTGGCTCCGATACATTCAAGCACAGCTTTTCCCTCACGAACGAAAGGCTCTGCTAAATGATCAACCAGTCACGTCCAAAAGCCCACTGGCCTCGCTCAATCCGTTTCTGGACAATGCCAAAATAATTCGTGTTGGCGGGCGGCTGGCACACGCTACCATCGCGTTCAACGCAAAACATCCCATAATTTTAGCCGCGCATCCTATCGTTCAGCTATTAATTCATCACATTCACATTAAAACCTTGCACGCCGGTCTTCAACTCACGCTTGCGACTCTCCGACGCGACTACTGGGTCTTATGAGCGAGACCGATCACCAAAACTGTAATTCATCGTTGCGTTATCTGCACTCGGGAGCGAGCAACGATTCCAATGCAACTGATGGGAAATTTGCCAAAGGTCCGCGTCAATTCTCCAGAGCGTGCGTTTGTGCATTGCGGAGTGGATTATGCCGGACCAGTTCTAACGCGTTCAATGGCCGGGCGCGGAATGACGTCACGCAAGGCGTACATCGCCATATTTATCTGCATGGCCACTCGAGCCATTCACCTCGAGCTCGTCGACGGCTACTCAACGGCGGCATTCCTCGGAGCCTTCTCCAGATTCTGCTCGCGACGCGGTCTTCCTACGTCCGTCTACTCAGATAACGGCACGACATTCGTGGGCGCCGATCGCGAGCTCACCGCCGCATTTCGATCGGCATTGCGAGACCCGAGTTTTTTGAATAAAACAGCCGCTGACAGCATTTCCTGGCACTTCGTTCCCCCTTCGGCTCCGCATTTTGGCGGTATCTGGGAAGCCGGAGTTCGAAGTGTCAAGCACCATCTCCGGCGAGTCATAGGGTCTCATACTCTTACATTTGAAGAATTCTCTACCGTACTGTGCAATGTCGAGGCTTGTCTAAATTCGCGGCCTCTAGCCCCTCTCAGCGACGATGCAACCGACTACGACCCGCTAACCCCGGGTCATTTTTTAATTGGCTCCGCAATTACGGCCGCTCCCGAGCCCTCCATATTTGAAGTGCGAGAAAACCGACTTACGCGCTGGCAGCTCGTGCGGCAGCTTACAGAGCGCTTCTGGAGGCGGTGACATGACGATTACGTTAATACGCTACAGCAGCGCGGAAAATGGAAGCGAGTTGAAAAGGCAGAGATTCGAGTTGGACAAATTGTACTCTTGCGAAATGCGCTCCTTCCCCCATGTAAATGGGAACTCGCGAAAGTGACGTAATGTCACCCGGGCGCCGATGGTTTGACACGCGTCGTCACTGTAAAAACCGCCTCCTCAGAATATAAACGTCCGTTAACGAAAATATGTATGCTCCCAATCGATCTTGAACAATCGGACACCACGGCAGAATAGCGTCTAAATTTCTAATGGATATTTGTAAAACGATGTGTGATTGATATTCCGACCGCCTCTGTAAATCAATGTAGACCTTAAGTTTTTTTTTTCTCTTCTTTTCTTTTCTTCCGTCTCTGTTTTCTTTTCGAAACGACGGTTTCGAGGCGGGCGGTATGTTAAGAATCGTACACTATTCGATCATGTATCATTTATATATAGTTCTCGTGCACGTTGATGATTTGGTATCGCACACGCTCGATCCACGCGTTTTGCTCTATAACAACACGCCTCGGTGATCGCAGATGAATATTATTGTAAGAGTTGCTTATTTGTGTAATGTTTGATATTATGCTTAGGTCGGCATTCCTCGATAAATTCAGGCAGGCGTACTCGTGTTCAACAGCCGCTCGTTCGCATGATTTACGCGACAACAAGCGCGAATACTTTTCTCACGTGATTCCCGCATGGACATTACAAGCCCATACGCTATTCCCTCTCCCTTAAGGACAGATTCGGGAACGCCGCAGCTTTTCGATAGCTGCCGATAACCAGGGGGTCGATTGTGTATCTTTGTCGACTTTTCTCACTTCTCGTATTTTCATTTCACATGAAAAAATACGCGCGATTGGCTATGAGCATAGTGAAAATGCGATATCCCTATGCTCACGTGAGTGAAAATCACAAATGCGAGTGCGAGCAATGGTAGAAAACTTCACATAATCTTTAAAAAACGGTGCGTCGCCTCTGAGTTAATCTCCAATAATCTCAAAGTCCCTCCTGTTGACGATTGACGACGCGTGTTCCGAGTAAGATATCAATTAAAAAAAAAACGGTGCGTAAATATTGCATAATTGATTTACAATATATACTTATATTATTTATATCTTATTATTTATTTATTGTTATTTATTATTTATATACTTATATAATTATTAATTTATTTATATACTTTATACAATTTTACAATGTATTATCTAGAATATATTATCTAGAATATCGAATGTATCCTGAGTATCTCTCAGTCTCTTTCTTAATAAATTTAAATTTCTTTTTCTAATTCTTTTTCTAATTCGCATGTTCCTCTTGCTCGATAAAAAGTAAAAGGTACTCCATTCTGAAACGATACAAGACTTCGCAAACTCGACCAAATTCGACACAGTTTGATTGAACTCGACATCAAAATACTTGCCGAGCAATGTCACGTGAGAAATGTCGCATTTCCACTATGGTGAAAAGTAGCCAATCGAGTGAGAGCTCACTTTTACCATTTTCACTAGGTTTTGGAATACGCAATCGACCCCCAGATTCGGTCGAGACTTCATGCGAGCGAGACGCACGAGCGATAGAGCAGTGATTTCGCGGAAACGGTGATAGAAATTAAGAAACCGCGAGTGAATAACGAACTTCTTGCCAGGATTGCTCGAGCACAGCGAAATACTCGCGGTTTACGTGATTGCTCCGACGGAAACATAAAGCAGGCGTAGCAGGATTGAAAGAATTTTGTACGCGAGGACTTATCGTTGTTTGGAGTCACAATCTAAGTGCAACGAGACCTCAGTGATCCAGTGTGCACTGTCATGTATAATAAAGACGACTAAGACTCAAACTTATACCAATTCGTCGAAATTCATCAAGATCACCTGCTCCTACACTAATCCCGCTTTCTCGCTTTCACTTTCGTACTTCGCAGACGCTCTCGCTCTCTCACATGCATGACTCCCGTCTTTCACACGCTCCCCCGAAAACAGTCGCACTCTCGCGGGGCGGGCATTTCGTTTCGTCACACCAGATATCAAGCTAAGGTCAACTCATTTTGCCTCGAACGCCACGCGCTCTCTCTGAGTGACACCGGCGCTCTGTTCAACGTTTTCGCTCTTGAACAATATTGTCTTCTGAACGCGTACTATTAAAAATATGTGAATTTTCTGCGTGTACTTATAGAATACAGAAATAAACGTCAATGTTCTTGTAAAAGTAAAATAATATTACCTTACGTCTTCGTTCAATGTTTTATTTGTATATGTGCGAAATAATACGTGAGTAATTTAAATGAAAAAATTTTTCCAATAACAAGATTACACATTAAAAATTTCTGTTAATCTTTTTCTAAATTTTCTCTTAATTCCGCATTAAAGGCCTTATTTATAAACCGAATATGAACGTAATGAATATTACCTAAACAAAGTTATACAAAAATTATATAAATTTTAATTTATTATTATAATTATTTGCACGATATCTAAAGTTACTGTATTAGATTACATAAAATTGTTAATTTAAACATTAAATTGTTACATAATGTTTAATTATTGACAATTACTTTTTAAATATATTAAAATACATATTTGTTTTTATATGTTATGTTGCTGACAAAAATTGTTTATACGAAAAATTATTTTTATCAACATGCCACAGTAATATTTTCATAAATTTACGCAAGTAATAATTCGAAAGTAACAAGGTATGTGTATAATGTTCAGAACATATTAAAAAACAGTAATTCAGGTAATGCACAGGCCCATGAGAAGGTGTCGAAATTATTTATGTGTAACATATCGCAATTCCTTGTTACAAACAGGGGTTAGACAAAATAATATGAACACCTATTCTGAACACCCGAAAATAGGCATAATTCAAGAGAGTGGAACTTTGTAAAAAATAATTATAAAAAAATTTAAAAAAAAGCATTTTAAAGCTTGCAATCTCTAGTTTTGAAATTGGTAAGTCATTAAACCAATTTTCAGATTGTTTACAAATTTACGCGGATTAAATGTTGATGCGTTAAATACAGGGATGGGAAGTAACTCGTTACTTGTAACGAAGTTACAGTTAGAGTTATCTGTTCTTGGTAACTGTAACTTAACTTCGTTACTTTTTTTCAACTGTAACTATAAACTTAACTTAGTTACATTATTTGTGTAACTAGTAACTAAATTAATAGTTATTTTTATAGTTACTTTATATATTTCAAACTCATTTGCCAATTTAGATAGCATTTGCAAACATCACCCGAGTGGCGTCGTGTATCATTTTATCTTTATTTAACAATCGGTAAACGACAAGGATAAAATGATATATATGAGGGTACTCAACTGATGTTTTCGAACGCAGCTTTAATGTAATTGGTGATTGGTTAGACCTAAAAGAATACACTAATAGCAGTAAGCGCTCACTCAACCACTGAGTTTGCTGAACGCAGCCACTGTTGCTCGATGCAGTGACAATTCTATGTTCTATGCTTCTTATGTGATCCGAGAGAGATGATATGATGAGAGATGATGTGATCCGAGAAAAAGTTCTGTCTAGAAACATACACGTGACAATGAACGGTTATATGTTATACATTTGGCAGCCCCGTACCAGTAGTCATAGGTTAAAAATTATTTACATGTAGATACACGATTGTATGTACATACAGTCGTGAGCTAAAAGATTGAAACACATTTTCTTCGATGGTTTTTAAAATATAGACTTGCTCATCGAACGGCGAACGTAATTGGTTCTTACTTGTGGATTCAACCAATTATGTTCGTCGATCGAGGAGCAAGTCTACATTCTAAAAACCATCCAAGAAAACGTGTTGCAACCTTTTAGCTCACGACTGTACTTGTAGGGCCCGGATATTCAAGTACGATTCCGGGATGCTCGCGAAGAATCACTGCGTGTTGTGTGATCGTCTGGCTGGTCTATCGTGTACATACGTGTGATAATCAGCCAGCAGAGAATTGATTACTAAGAATGCCTTTGAGTCTAAATTCTATACTTAGTCTTAAAGTTAGTTTATAATAGCCGTTACCATAAGAAATTGATCAATCATAGTCAATTATTCTTTTATAAATCAACTATGATTGACCAATTTCTTACGATTACGGCTATTATAAACCAACCTTTATCCTCAAAAAATTTAGAACATAATTCACATAGTTTTCATCTGTACATATAGGTAATTAATATTTAATATATGTAAACATGTCACATGCATCTTATGCGTCGTCAATAAAGACTATAATAAAGACATAAGCCTTTAGCCTTAAGAAATTGGCCAAACACAATCGATTATTCTTCTATAAATCAATTATTATTGGTTAATTTCTTAAGGTTAAAGGCTTAAGTCTCTATTGTAGATAACGCTTTACACAATTAAAGATAGAAAAGACTTTACGTGGATGTTCTTCAGTAAAAGTCTCGTATTTAAATTATTAATGTTTTATAATATTACCAAAAAAAAACAGAAAAGTAACTGAAAAGTAACTTTAAGTTACTTTTTCAATAACTGTAACTGTAACGAGTTATTTTTTAAAGTCAGTAACTTGTAACGGTAACTAGTTATTTTTTGGAAGACAGAAACTGTAACTGTAACTAGTTATTTTTACAAAGTAACTTTCCCAAGCCTGGTTAAATATCAAAATGTTTTACAAACTTTGCAAAGCTCCACGACGCGATATAAAAATTGCACACATATGCGGTTTAGAGCATTCAAAAACGTGGATCTTTATCTTTTTTTTCGTTTTTGATGAGAGTTGTACGACTTTTTTCACTGAGTTAGGCAACACTGAAGCAAAAATGGCCTCCAATGTCGTATAATTCAGTGAATAAAAATTGTACAACGCTCAACAAAAACTAATTAAAGGTAAATTAAAGGTATAGATTCACGCTTTCGAATGCTGTCAACCGCATTTGTGTGCGATTTTTAATTCACGTCAAATAAACTCGCAAAATACATAATAAATTTTGCCGCATCTTTATTTTTATGCATATAACTCCGTAAAAAATCAGTATACGTTTTCAAAGTCGATATTAAAAGTGTATGTTAAACATTAAGCTGTAAAATGCGTTTTTAAAACATTTGATTTATCATTTTTGTTGATTTATCATGTTACACTTTTTTTGGAGAGTAACTGTAGGTTATCTTTTAATTTTGCTGTTGAACGCTCACCTAATTTTTGATGAAGTCGATATTTGAACTTTGTAAAAAAAGAAAATTGTAAAACGATCTTCCAGGGCTCATTTGAAAGGGCGAAACCTTTCGATTATTTAAGTTAATTTTTCTCGAAAATTCTTTTACACTAGGAAATGAAGGAAGAATTTTAAGAAAAAAAAGCCACTTTTGCTTTAGTGTTGCCTAACTCAGTGAAAAAAAATTGTACAACGCTCATCAAAAACGCAAAATAAAGGGAAAAATCCACGCTTTTGAATGCTGTAAACCGCACACAATTTTTATTTCGCCTTGTGTAGCTTTGCAAAGTTTGTAAAATTTTTTGAAATTTGACGCATCCCCATTTAAATCTGCGTAACTTCGTAAATAATCTGTAAATCGTTAAATGACTTATCAATTTCAAAACTAAAGATTTCAAACTTTAAAATGCTTTTATAAATATTTTCTTACAATCGTTTTTGACAAAGTTACTCTCTTGAATTACGCCTATATTTCGTAGTCAGAATAGGTGTTCATATTATTTTGTCCAACCTCTGTATATTACTAAAATTATTTCAATACTTTTTGTCCACTTTTTGTTTACAGACAACATCATATTTAATGATAAATAAAAATATGAGTTAAAGAACGCATATTCAATAGTAGCTGTAATAAATAAATTTATAAAAAAGGTACACAAAATGTTAAAAATAGCAAAGAAAACATTCTATAAATAGCCCTTATTGCGAGATTATAATGAAACTTTAGTATCTTTACGAACACATCGTTTATGAAAAAAATTGAATTTTATATTGGAACAAACTGTTACATTATGAAGTTGATAGCAACAACGACTATGGTAACGATAATGCAGTATTAATAAAAGCTGGCAAAGAAATGCAAACAATTTAAAGCAGAAGTAATTTCAATTAAACGTATGATTTCAATGAAGATTATGCTAGTATTTCGACAAATATCAATGATAATGAAGTAACAACTGAAGACTTACAAAAAAACGTCATTGTTGAAGAAAATCTTTCTGGGGATAATCCCTGTTATTACAAAGACAGTGACAACAATGATGATGCAGTATTCGACGATATCATTCCTAGTGATGGAGGATATAGTGACGACGAATACGAAGACAATTTGAATCATGATAACAATCTTATCATGTTTTATGAGGCTGGTCTAACAGTATCAGATGCATTACAGATGATAGTCGGTTATTGTTTGTGGTTTACTGTGACTATAGAAAGAAAAGGAACTCTTATTACACTCATAAAAAGATTAGCAAGACCAAAATTCGCACAATGTAAGGTTAGTCAGTACATGTTGTCGAAATTATACAATCCGACGGAAGATAAAATTGCTTTTAAGAGCCGAAGCTTATATTATTAAAGTTATTAGGTTAATGTGAAATAAGGTGTAAAAGTTGTTTTTACGAGAAAAAGAATTATCTCACTTTCTTATCATGTCTATGTACATAACCTTCCGACGGAACACTGTTCATTATGTCTTCATGTGGCTTTATAGTTTTCATGTGGCTTTATATACCATTCATAGTGATGGGGGATATAGTGACGGCAAATACGAAGACAATTTAAATCATGATAACAATCTTATCAAGTTTTATGAGGCTGGTCTAACAGTATCAGATGCATTACAGATGATAGTCGGTTATTGTTTGTGGTTTACTGTGACTATAGAAAGAAAAGGAGCTCTTATTGCATTCATAAAATGATTAGCAAGACCAAAATTTGAAGAATGTAATGTTAGTCAGTACATGTTGTCGAAATTATACAATCCGACGGAAGATAAAATTGCTTTTAAGAGCCGAAGCTTATATTATTAAAATTATTAGGTTAAGGTGAAATAAGGTGTAAAAGTTGTTTTTACGAGATAAAGAATTATCTCACATTCTTATCATGTCTATGTACATAACCCTCCGCAGGTACACCGTTCATTATGTTTTCATGTGGCTTTGAAGGTATCGTATTATTTTCAACATCTGTGTAAAAGAAACGTAATATAATACTCATACAATAATTTAAAATTATAAACCATTTTTGGAAAAATAATTTCAAGCATTCCCGTCCATTGTTTCACATAACTGATAACAGTTTTCTGCACTTCATATTTAGCCCCGTCATTTCATTATTCATCGCTTTCAAGTGTTTTATTTTAATCTTGTCTGACTCTAAAGCATGGCGACCTATGACTGGCGGCTAGGTGGGCATATGCCCACGCCCCCCTGGATTTTCATATTTTAATTTTTGAATTTAGAATGATTTTAAAATTGCCAACCAAATAATTTTTGTTTGTAATTTATAAATTAATTAAAAATAAAAATATACGTAAATATTTGTTTAAAAATAATATATACAGTGTATTAAAAATTTCAAACGTAACAGGTGGAATATCTCGCAAACAATACATTTTAGAAAAATGTTTCATGTACAAAAGTTGTAGTGTTTCGAGGTGGACAAATATTGGTAAAATTAATTTTTAAAAAAATTCTACCTTTTTAGGTCACATGGAGGTCATCGCCATTTTTTGAATGAAATTATATTATTTTTTTACATGGTATGAAGTATGATTCCTCTGATTATTCTGCATTCAAAAGTATTAAGGTAGAATTATCAAAAAATCATTAGTTAACAAGATATTTTATATATTATACTCGGCATCGAAATATTTTATATGCACGGGAACAGCTTCCTTTTTAAGAACGAGCGAACCCATTGATATTTTTTCTTCTGGAAGTCGATAGCGTTTTCTCTTTACGGAAACCTCGAGCTCGAAACAGTGCAGAGTGTCGAGAGCGATCGTCACTTGTTTCATCGTTGCTTCCAGCATTTCGATGAAACATTTTAGTCGTTCCTACCCACTGACAATGTTTACCTTGATACTTTAGGAATTCAAATTCAATATTATCCCAGTGCCTCCGTATATATAAATTCGGCGTTGTGCTATTTTACATTAGACTTTCATACTACGTCTTTCATGCAATAAAAATAGTGGCACTCTATGAAACACAAACGTGTATTTATATGTAAGTATACATATGTTTATATTATTACCTGTAGACATTTACTTAGAATTTATATATGTACAGTAAATGTGAAAATTCGGTGGACGTATGCACTTACTAGTTAATGAATATACCTAATTTGATAAGTGAATGTATTCACAGGCAACGAAATATAAACTTTTACCAGTAGAAGCATACATTATATATCTACTATTGTGTTATATCAAATGTATATACCGTCTAGTAAATGAATACATTTACTGGGAATAGTGGATATGTTTATACTTACATTAGTTGATACTTTTGCTGAAATCTTACATAAATGCAAATATCGACTAGTAAGGGTATACACTTGCTGAATTTTATGCTTTTACTGTAACACATATATATCTTCTTAGTTTTTGAGAGAAAAACTTATATACTGTAGAGTAATTCCTATTTGCAGATCAGAAATTATTGTAGATATAAGAAAGTTTTTTCAAACAAAAGGCCAACAGTAAATAAAAGTGAATTACCATCACCCAAAATACTTCATGGCTGTGACATGAAACATAATGACAACAGAAGTGATAGACACAAATGACTGAACCAAAACATTTTTGTCAAAGAAAAAGAAACCCGGGATACTTTGGTAGCGCCTTGTACGAGCTTTAAATCCGAGCATGTTACATCTGAATTGTCTGAATCTGATAAATTATTGCATGATATTGGTAACTACATTGAACTCAATAATATTTTAAGACTTACCCAGACAGCACCGAACATCCATTGGACGTCCAGTTTTGATTCTGATTTGGTCCAAGCGACCATGGACTTAATACAAACGTTTTAAAAACGTACGTTCTTCAACGTAAAATGTATGTTAACATTTGGACATTTTAAAAATGTCCATCTTATGCAGAAAAATTTCTAAGTCTTCTCGCAACGTATTCCTTTCTCTAACTCGACAATTTTTTAAAAATCACACGAGGAGTTTTGCTTCGGTTGCGAAGCGTTTCGTTTAAATTGTGCTCTCAATTGGGTTTTAAAGATCAGTTCAGATTGCACGCAGCAAGCGGCAAACATCGAGTAGCAATCGATAAAGCTTGCTGTTCGTTAATGATGGGAACAGTTTGTAATCTTTAACAGCCAGTAGAGGGGATGGATGGCAGCACGCATGGTGTAAGAATACTAGGTGTATCGTTCCCGTGGTTGCGCAGTAGTCCGTAGAATTGGCCAATCAGAATTGGTCACAAATGTTAAAAAGCAATATTGCTACTAACAGTCGTGGTGGTCGTGGCTAATGCAAGTGCCATAATTGAAAATTAAAATTTAGAATCCTTTTTTGTACAAGAAAATTGCCACAAAGCATTTTTATTATGCCGACGTGTTACGTCAAGAATTATGAAAGTCGCACAAATTCGTGTATATAAAAAACATGTCAAATTTTTTAAATTCCGCAAAAAATCTGACATTTGTAAGCAATGGCTTGAAGCTTGCCAAAGAAATGAAATGAATACAAAAATTAATAACTAATAAAAGACTACATACAAAATTGACATTATTTAATGTTTCTGTAAAATTACTTTCCTTTACTTTAGCGAAATTATAATGAATATTTTTTAAATTTAATTTAAATTTTTTTTATACGGAATAGTAAATTAAAATGTTTCTTTTTAAGTGCCACAGTATAATTTTTATTTTATTTTTTATTATTTAATTATAATGCATTGCAAAAATTGATTTAAACATAAGTTCTATAAACGCTCGTTTTATTGCTAACGCAAAATATAAAAAAAAGAACAGCCAATTTATAAAAACTAATTTATTTTAAAAGTTTCTTTATTGGTACACAAAGCTCCATGTTAAATTTCGTGGTTACATTTGTGAACAATTTTAATTGGCTATTTCCATCTACGGCAGCCATTATGCGCAACAATACACCTAGTATTCTTACACCATGCGTGCTACCATCCATCCCCTCTACTGGCTGTAAAAGATTACAAACTGTTCCCATCATTAACAAACAACAAGCATTATCGATTGCTACTCGACGTTTGCCGCTTGCTGCGTGTAATCTGAACTGATCTTTAAAACTCAATTGAGAGCACACTTTATACGAAACGCTTCGTAACCGAAGCAGAACTCTTCGTGTGATTTTTAAAAAATTGTCGAGTTAGAGAAAGGAACACGTCGCGAGAAGACTTAGAAATTTTTTTGCATAAGACGGACATTTTTAAAATGTCCAAATGTTAACATACTTTGTACGTTGAATAACATACGTTATTAAAACATTTAGTCCATGGACGTTTGGACCAAATCCAAACCAAAACTGGACGTCTAATGGATGTCCGGTGCTGTCTGGGTAAGTCTTAAAATTGTAACGCTGGTAGATTCTCGGTGTCGGTTACGGGATTTAGGTTCAGGATCGGTTGCTCGGATGTGCTCGCCGGACGTCCGGGTTCGTTTCAAATGATAACGCCGTGGTTTGGTAGTGAAAACGAAATAGTTTAAATATATTTTGCTATGGTTTAGTACAAAAGAATCATAAGGTACCGATATCGTTATCGGATAATACTGAACTCCACGATTAGTATTACGGCACTGGAGTGCTTAATTGCGCGGTCGTCGGCCCGCGTGAAACTAAGAGCACGGTCACAATGTATTCGCGGCGTACTTAATATCTAGACATTTAGAATAAACTGATTTTAGCAACTCTGGAAACAGACGGATACGTGTCATGCGCTATGCGCTCGGAGGTAGCAATCGGGGTTGCTCGGTTAACAAAAATCGGTTCCACGGACAAGAAAATATAATTCGCGGTGTCACTTAATACTAAAGAACGGACTCGAATAATTATAGCAACGGGTGGACAGGCATTATGCGCCAGGCGCTCGGAAGTAACGGTCGGAGTTGCCGTGAAGCGGCTTACTTAACTTACGGTTAAACGGACCGTGATTGGCCCGCGCGACGGTCGGTCGCGATCGCGGAGTCGGCAGCGGTGCAGCGGATAGTTCCGCGATACGCGAGAGCGGTCGACGGTGGAGACCAAAGCGGTCTCTCCCTGCGGAGTGTTGTCACCCCGTAGAGAACAGGTTTGCGGAATTGAGCCGGAGAACGGCGTCGAGCATTCCCGACGACGGTGCTGGTCTCGAGAATCCCCGAGAACGGAATTGCGGGACGGACGGTTCCGATTGGCCGAGAATACCCAGCCGCGGAGACGACGAGTTTTCCCGTCGCGGACGGAGGATGGGATCGGCCGAGTATTCCCAGCCGTTAGGACCGACGAGTATGCCCGTCGCGAGAAAGTTAGAACGAGAATGCCCGTTCCCGAGGAAGTGCTTGAGAATGCCCAAGCTAAGGAGCATCGAGAATACCTGGCGCAGGAGCGGAGTAGGTTCGAGATCGGTGGCTCGGAGCGATCTAATTTCGGCTGCCCGCTGCATCCTGTTCTTAATATTTTCCAGCGCCGGATAGTCGCGGCAGAGTGATCTGCACGCACGGCCAGTAAGTCATAAAAATCATAGACTAATGTCTGTTTAACATTTCCCAGCGCCGGATAGTCGCGGCAGAGTTATCTGCACGTACGGCCAGTAAGTCGTAAAATCATATTTAACATTTTCTAGTGACGGAGGGTCGCTAGAGGAAAACTGCGTCAACGACACTTGAAAAGTTATAAAATCTCAATACAACATTTTCCAGCGCCGGATGGTTGCGGCGGAGAAGTCCGCTCACACGGCACTTGAAAGCTACCGCGACAGAGAAATTTGTTGCGCGACCGTTAAAGTCATAAAATCGTGAACTGACATTTACTTGACATTTCTCAGTGCCGGATGGTCGCGGCGGAGAAGTCCGCTCGCACGGCACTTGAATTTGAATTTCCTCATTTAAGAAATCTGAGTGGTGGTTGCATCAGAAACAACCCCCCCACTAGGTGTACCGACATGCCGCGCTTTTTCCAGAGCTTTGTCTCAAAATCGTATAAATAGGGATGCAGCCCGCGACTCCGGGCAGTTCGAACTCGACAGTAGAGATCAGGGCTAGTGTAGCCGGGACGGTTCCGTGTCGCAATTGTAGCGACCGAGTTCCCCTGAGCTACTAGTTCGCGCTAATCAATTCAAGCGAGTCAGTCTAATTCCAATTTTAACTCTAACTCAAAAATCTATTCAAAATCAAATTCTAACTCAAGTTCCAAATCAAGACACATTCAAATTCAAATTCAAATTCTAATTCTAATTCTAAGCCTAACCCTAGATCCACCTTGATTTTAAATTTTACTGTAAGCTTAATTTTAATGTAGTCGTAGTTGTAGTGATAGGTCGCATAGATCGGATGACAGGTTAAATACACGGTTCTATTAGATTAAAAAAAAGATCCTCTTTAATGTGAACACGAGAAAATTTACATTATGTGGTCGAGAGCATTATGGACGTAGTGTCATATAGTACATGAGACCATAGATAGGAAAGTCACTACATAGGTAGCCGAAGGGGTCGCTCTCAGCAGAGAGCGGATTGTCGCGAGCGGATTGCAAGTACCAACATTCTCCCTCAATCCGAACGCTGATTGTCTGGAATGTTGACTCCAAGTCCTTTTCTGAATTTTTCATGTTTAGCGTACGATAAGGGTTTCGTTAGGACATCTGCGATCATAAGGTCCGTTGGAAGGTATTCCAGTTTGATCGGTTGGCATCTAAGAACCTCTCGAATAAAATGGAACCGGACGTCTATGTGTTTTGACCTTGCGTGATATATTGGATTGTGAGCCAATTTTGCAGCGCTCTGGTTGTCGTTGAACATCTGCACATTTGCGAGGTTCTCCAATCCTAGCTCCTTCAGGAATCCTATGAGATGAATGCCCTCCTTTGCGGCGTCAGTCAGACTCATGTATTCCGCTTCAGTTGACGATAACGCTACTGAGCGCTGTTTGCGGGACTCCCATGGGACTCCCATGAGATAGCCCCATTGCTGAGGATAAAAGCTGATCCTGTGTAAGACTTTCGATCAATGCGATCGTTCGCCCAATCTGCATCTACGTAGGATGAGAGGGGCCTGCCTGTTTTCTGATAGGTTAGGCCATGATTTGATGTACCTTTCAGGTATCGCAGAATTCGCTTGGCCGCGATCCAGTGTTCTTTTTGAAAGCAGTTGTTGTACTGGCTTAGGTAGTTCACGGCGTATGCGATATCCGGGCGAGTGCACACAGCAAATAACATGAGAGGCACTAATAGCTCTCTGAAGGTATTTCACTTCTTGAGTTGCGGATGTATCTTCGTTGATGCACTGTTCCGATCCTTTTATGGCCATTGGTGTATTTGCAGTCTTACAATCTTCCATGCCGAATCTCTGAAGAACATCCTTGATATAATTGGATTGTGATAATGAAAGTGTGTCTTGATTTTTGTGAATCTCGATTCCCAGGCAGTATTTTGCTGGTCCAATGTCCTTGATGTCAAACCTCTTGGAAAGTTCCAGTTTTAGTCTTCGTATTTCCTTCTGGTCAGATGACGCGATGAGTATGTCATCTACATACAGCAAAACCAGTGTGAGATGCTTGGACGATTTGCGAAAGTAAACGCAGGGATCGGCATTTGTCTGTATCAGACCGATATCGTGGAATGTCTTGTGAATTTTGTCGTGCCATTGCTTGCCTGCTTGCCGTAATCCATAGAGCGCTTTATTTAATTTGCAGACCTTGTTGCTTCCTTTCAAATCGGAGAGCATCACCTTGGCTTTATTTGTTAAATTAATATCGTTCTCCTCCGTGACTATTCGCCTTAACATTTCTTCTAGGAGGTCCGGCTTACTCATGTAGATCACGGTATCTATGTCACCGTTCAAATAAGCCGTCGTGACATCAACTTGCTCTATATGAAGGTTTAATTCCGTTGAAAGCGCCATTAACAGTCTCAGCGAACTCAATCTGGCGACGGGAGCGAATGTATCTTGAAAGTCGATACCGGGTCTTTGTGCAAACCCTTTAGCCACCACTCTGGCTTTTCGACGACTGATTGATCCGTCCGCGTTATGTTTGTTTCGTAGCACGGTTCTGCAACCGATAATTTTTGCGTCGGTCGGTTTTTCAACTATCTTCCACGTGTCGTTGATTATCAAACATTTGATTTCGGAATAGATAGCTTCCTTCCATTCGTTTTGATGTGCTCCGGTTAGTGCGTCTTTAAGCAAGATTTCGGATGCGTTCATGGCATACTGAGCATCGTACCATATTTCGTCATCTTCCGAAATGGAAATATCAGCAGCGTCGTTAACAGGTACCATATGATACATCTTGGGAGGTCGACCTGGTTTTCCAGTAAGGATTCTTCGCGGTCTTCCTGGTCCACGCTTCATATACGTTTCAATGGGTGCGATTTCTTCATCAACGTCTTCGTCATCTTGGGCCACTTCACGATCCTGTGATCGATTGGGACCTACTGCGGCTTCTCTGGAATGTGACTCATCAGTATTTAGTAACAGAAATCTGCCATTTTTAGTATTGCTGGTTAATATATCTTCATCTTGATTGTTTTTTTTAATTTGATGTAGAAATTTGATGTCTCTTGTAACGACAATCTTCTTCTGGGATGGTACCCATACCCTGTAGCCCTTGGAAGTTTCGGAGTATCCAACGAAGGTCCCTTGAGTGCCTCTCGGATCCAGCTTTCCTTTGTGTGGAGATTTATTCAGTATGTATACCTTTTCCCCAAAAACAGCGAAGTATCCTAGAAAAGGCTTCTTCTTGTGCCATTCTTCGTACGGGGTCTCACCATCCAAGCTTTTGGTGATACATCTATTCTTAATGTAATTGGCAGTATTAACTGCTTCAGCCCAGAAGGAAGTTGGAAGTCCACTTTGTATCATCAAACATCTCGCAGTCTCGATCAATGTGCGATTTCGTCGTTCGGCCACGCCATTTTGTTGTGGTGTATACACCGTAGTCAGTCGACGACGTATCCCGGACTTTGTTAGAATAGCGTCCATTTCCGAGTTACAAAACTCTTTGCCGTTATCTGATTGAATCGCCTTGATTTTCTTTCCGGTATGATTTTCTACTCTGCACTTATATTCCAGGAACTTGGTTGCAACTTCATCCTTGCCTCTTAGAAAGAATACCTCGCACCATCGGGTATGGTCATCTATAAAAGTCAGCAAGTAGAGTGCGCCTCCATTGGATTTCGTGCGCATCGGACCGCATACATCTGTATGAATAATGTCTAATACATTTGCTGCTCGATTATGATTCGTGGGAAAGGGTAACCTTGACATTTTTCCGGCTAAACAAGTTTCACAAGGTTTTAGTTTGTGAGATATTTTGAACTTTAATCCTGATACCTTTTCGTTTTTCATCATCATATTTAGATCGTGATAGTTTAAGTGACCTAGCTTTTCGTGCCAAATTTCTGCATCCGTCTTTTCAGGTTCAGCTGCTCCGCAAATCTCTTCATTTTCTTCACGTAACAGGAAAAGATCGCCTTTTCGATCTACGATGAGAGAAGTTCTGCCTTTTGGATCCTTGATTACAGCACCGTCCTTTTTGAATATCACAGTGTGATTTTTGTCGACTATCTTCGATACTGACAGGAGATTTGTTCTAAGATCTGGCACATAAAGTGCGTTTTCAAGCTTTATTGTTTTATCAGCTTGTCCATTTGAAACGGAGATCCTTACATCTCCTTTTGCGGCTGCCCTCGCCGTAGCGTTGCTTGCCAGCTTGATTTTACCTTCAATATCCTGTGTGTTGATAAAAGATGACATGTTGTTGCACAGGTGGGAGGTACTACCGGAATCCAGGCACCAAATACCAATATCGCCTTGAGTATCTACTTGAAAAGCTGTGAACGATGATTCCTCTGTAAGTGCGACGTTTTCATTTTTTGTATTTTTGGAGTAGCAATCGGATGCCTTATGGCCGAATTTATTACATTTGTTGCATCTGTATCTCGTTCGTTGAGTAGGTTCTTGCTTGGTTTTGTCTGATGGTTTTGAACTCGCATTGCGTTTGGAGGTACTCACAGGTTTGTTGTATTGCTTCGCTATCAAGACGTTGGAAACATTCTCCGCAGCCTTTTGTTTCCTTGAGTCGTATTCCTATATGATTTTTACTCGTAATGACTCCGCATCCGGAAGCTGATCACGCGATTCTATGGCGCACCTGAAATTTTCAAAATTATTTGGTAGGCTGTATAGCAGCATAATAGTGAGAAGGTCGACATTAATTTCAATTTCCATCGCTTGGAGCTTGTCTACGATGTCATAGAAAGTCATTACATGAGTATGTACGTCATCGCCTTCTTGCATCTTACTTTGAATCAGCTGTTTTAATAATGCAGCTTTGCGGGCAGGCCCTTTCGAAGCGTACACGGACTCTAATTTTTCCCATATCTCCTTGGATGTCGTACAATTTCGAGTGTGTTTTAACTCTGAAGGACTGATGCATAGGATTAGATCCGATTTAGCTTTACGATCTTCCGCGATCCATTTCTGGTATGCGACTTGCGAACTAGCTTCGTCGGTGACGGTAGGTTTCGGCTTTTCGCCGGAAACGTATTGCCACGTGTCGTTTTTAACTAGCAATGCTTCGACTTGTATTCGCCACGTGTCGTAATTATCCTTTGACAACGTTTCTATGCGCGTAGAGTTAACGACATTTGTGGCGGACATCTTGCTCGCGTTGGCGTATCCCGGCGTTTACTTCGAGTCTCGACGATTTACGTAATGACACGTGTGAGGTTAGGAGCGTCGTTTCGACACGAGAGAGATAGAGATGCAAGATTCGTTCGCGCCCGTTTTATATATTTTATTAGTCGTGATGCACTCGACGATTATATTTATCCGAGTCTCGGTTTTTCGGCGATTGCTGTTCGTGCTCGAGAAACGGTTATTACCTGTCTCGCTTCTTTGCACTGAGCGCGTCGTCCGTTGTAGAGATCTCGCTATTGCTCGTGTTTCGTATCTAACCTTTTTGATTTTTTTTTTGCCTCCTGGGCCCATAACCATTTGTAGGGATAGGTCGCATAGATCGGATGACAGGTTAAATACACGGTTCTATTAGATTAAAAAAAAGATCCTCTTTAATGTGAACACGAGAAAATTTACATTATGTGGTCGAGAGCAATATGGACGTAGTGTCATATAGTACATGAGACCATAGATAGGAAAGTCACTACATAGGTAGCCGAAGGGGTCGCTCTCAGCAGAGAGCGGATTGTCGCGAGCGGAATGCAAGTACCAACAGTAGTTTTAAATTGTGCTCTTGTAACCTGCTTCTTTTACCTTTATATTGTAGTAATAAAAGGGTAGTTTATACACAACGCTTTCGCTCGATTTCTACGCTTAACCTTCCCCGCTTTCATGCATGCAACACCGCGACGCGAGTGTAGTGCATAAACAGAAGTACCACGGTCGAGACCCGAAGACAACCGGATAGCTGAGAAGGACGAGGACGATCATCACCTGACCGGAGCGGCCACCAGGGCACAGTCTCAGCAACAACCACCATTCTAAAAGCTAATTGTAAGTCGCAACGTCCAATAAGGCATGTCACATAACGCGTATTTTTTAACCCGAGCCCCATACTTCAATTGGCTTAACTCCGCGTTGTGTAGCCTAGCCACCTTCCATCAGCACCAAATTAATCACACTATCATTTGCGACAGGTGCCAAAATAACCTACCTCTTCGCAACCGCGTATTTTACAACTCGATCACGCGTCACCATTTAATTGTCGGCGGGGACGAAGAAACCATACGCTGCTCGTCCTGCAATTGTTTAATCTCATTTCCGGAGATCGCGGTTGACTGCGTCGAGTGCTACGAAGCACTGAACGATCTCGCGCGTCATTTGTACGACTCAGAAGACAAGCCGTACCTTAACATCGAGCCTACTATAATAGAGATCGAAGAGACGTGCACGAGTTTATGCCCAGAAGAATAATAGTCATACACGGTAAATTAGAGCATGTGCCCACCGCCGCGCATTACCATTTTCTCGGTCCGTGTCCAACGCGAAACGAACCGCTCGTTCGGTGTATGGCTACGCAGTGCCCAGTGCGTAAACTCTCTGTATTTTTGCAACGACGACGAATCAACGGTATTATGCCTCAAGTGTTAAAGCAAGCACTCGAGTATCAAGAAGGGAGATTATCACGGGGTAATTACCCACTATATCCATCTTGGCCACCCGTACAACCCGCAAAGGTGCGATTCTTGCCGCGCGCCCGCAGATGCCCGCCGCCACCCTCTCGATTGTGACCGTTGCCCCCACGAGTTGGAAGAATTCATAACGTATTTAATACGAGAAGAAGATAGTCCCTGGAACGACTCCGACGCCACCATACTTGCGCTCTCACGGCACACCCTCTAAGGTTACAAAACTCCCCTTACTAGGCCATCGGCCGCGGAAAATCGGGCCCGTCCGCCGGTAAATCTGGCCACGCGATCCGCTACTGGGCTGTGGAGCCCCCGAAGCTTAGGCTTCGAAACAGCCAGTTTCGCCGAAACGCGCGTATTCTGCTCAACGGCGACCGCGCTCGGTCGGGACGTAACAGTTTCATCGAAATGCTGGAAGCAACGATGAAACAAGTGACGATCGCTCTCGACACTCTGCACTGTTTCGAGCTCGAGGTTACCGTAAAGAGAAAACGCTATCGACTTCCAGAAGAAAAAATATCAATGAGTTCGCTCGTTCTTAAAAAGGAAGCAGTTCCCGTGCGTATAAAATGTTTCGATGCCAGAATAATATATAAAATGTCTTGTTAACTAATGATTTTTCGATAATTCTACCTTAATACTTTTGAATGCAGAATAATCAGAGGAATCATACTTCATACCATGTAAAAGAATTATATAATTTCACTTAAAAAATGGCGATGACCTCCATGTGACCTAAAAAAGTAGAATTTTTTTAAAAATTAATTCTACCATAATTTGTCCACCTCGAAACACTACAAATTTTGTACATGAAACATTTTTCTAAAATATATTGTTTGCGAGATATTCCACCTGATATTACGTTTGAAATTTTTAATACATTATATATATTATTTTTAAACAAATATTTACGTATATTTTTATTTTAATTAATTTTTAAATTACAAACAAAGATTATTTGGTTGGCAATTATAAAATCATTCTAAATTCAGGTTGTTACACAGTCCTGTTTTGTCTTGTCTTTACAAAATTTATACAAAATTTTTTAGTAAAAAGAAAACAAAGCGCTGCTGGCCAATGATTGAGTTTTACAACATAAATGCAAATTTTTTTAATCAAGCAATGACAACAAAACAAATATTGTATGTAGTAATTGCCAAAAACACATTTATAAGTCACACACAAGTTATTTTTGTCCAAATTGTATCAACTTATAAAATATGTTTTCCTTTATTTTTTGGTGTATTATTTATTTTTTTTTATTTATCTTTGAATTTTTAGTAATAAAGGTTTATAGCTGTTTGTTTTGTTTTTATATATTTGCAAATATATAAAATAATGACCCGAATAGATCAACTGTATTGTAAATTCGAACAGATCAGCAGGGTTAATGATGAACAATCAGTTTAATGATTATGCGGATATATTTATGTTTATTATGGTAAATAAGTACATCTCTTTTTGCTTTCTGACCTTCTATTTTTTCTTTGATTGAACAAATTTTGTAGTTTTTTTATTTTTGCGGTATTCTAACAACTTGAATATATAACATTTTAATGCTGATTTAGGAAAACAATGGCGCCACGATAGAGACCTCATCCAGATACCATTTAATTCTAATACATTTGCTGTGGTTATGACTGAAAAAGCAAAACTTTTAACTGAGTGTCTCCAAAGAAAAATGGACGAAAATCCAGGGAATGCCGTTAATATTTTTCCTTTTCTTATGAACGCGGCTCTTGATATTATCTGCGGTAATGTATTATTTCTTATGATACACACTACATAATTACAATATTTTTCTCAAAAAAGCATTTTCAACATAATACATTATATACGTTACAATTAATATTATTAGTCATTTTATGAAAAGTAAAAAGAATATACAGTGTTGCATTTAAATAACTTAAAATTATCTAGATAAAGATAAGATAAATTACATTTAAAGTTATCTTAGATAAGATAAAGATAATTCAAATTTAATTTATCTAGATAAAAGAAAAATTTATACATTGTTTTATCTAGATAATTTTAAGATAATTTAACTGTTAAGGAAGAACATAGAATACAGAAAAATTTTTATAAAACTTCTATTTATTGGTTGAACATTGAACATTTATTGATTAAAATAATTAATAAATGAAAAGGAAATTATAAATCATAATTTCTTAAAAATAATAGTTTTTTAAATAATTTGTCCGAATTCTACCAAGTGCAAATATCTACTGTCCGCAACTGAAGAGGCGCTCTACTGCTGCCGATGATGGCAATGATGTATTATATTTTAGCGTCGAATTTGACCCGAGTTCGCCTTCAGTCGAAAACAATATTTGACTATAATAATTGTTGCGACAGCGTGAGATCGACTTGTGGTTTTTGTAGATGCGATTTTTGTAATCCCACTACACGTCATCTTAGATAATTTGATAAAGACAACACTTTTTTAAATCTAAGATAAGACAAAGATAATTTATATTTTGATCATCTAGATAAAGATAAGAAAAAGCCATTTCTTTATCTAGATAACTATCTAGATAATTTTATATAGATAACAGCAAACACTGAGAATATATTTAAAGTCGAGATCAAACCGCCGGTGTGTTAAGATTATACATAATGTTATCGTGCTGCCTCGACTCTGTTCAACATCCTTATAATTTTACTGCATTAATAACGTAATCTGACGGCACAATAGACTAAAAAAGATGACCGCTAATAAGATCGAGATACTGCTCAATGTGGGTGTTTTCTACCTTTAACTGTTTAATCATGTACTCTAGTCATCACCCTACATTTTCATTTCCCCATTGAATCATTATATTTATGTAAGCGACACATTTTAAATTGTAACATACTAAAGAAGGACAAATAAATCTGAAACATGTTTATGTAGTAAATTTATGTATTAAATTCTGCTTCTTAAATATATAATAAATTTAATTTATTATTGATTAGATCTAATAATTGCTTGACTCGACCTTGTTTACCGTTCAAATCTGCATACCTTTAAATTTATTAATATTTATTTTTTTAAATTTGCAAATTATTTGTTGTAATAGTAAAAAAATTCACGAATACATAAAAACACTAAAATCCAACTATGACCGAGGAAGGCCTTCTTGTTTAGATTTGAAAGAAATTCTTATTAAATTACTAAAGTAGTAATAGCAATATAATGTCAGAGATTTATGTTAGACTACTGTAATTCGTGCAAATTCTTGTTCTCACAAGCAAATTTTTATTTAGCAAAATTTTGTAATTAAGAAAGCAGACCTAATTGTTATAAACGACGTAGTAAAGAAAACAAAAATATCAATTATTATTTTGCAGAAACGGCAATGGGTATGGATTTACATGTTCAAGGAAGAGTTCAATCCCCACATATAACAGCAATACAAAAGTCAGTTCCAAAATTTTTATATTGCTATTGTTAATGAAACACTTAGTATTTTAATACTTAATAATGTTAAGAATCAATTTTAGCGGGTCTTGCGAAAGTGTGAAAACCCTTTAATATTTCAGAAAATAAGCATTTTCGAAAGAATTGTTCCGAAAGAATTTTAGACAATAGTTGTAGGGTTTAAAAAGATCTATTTACTGTGTAATTTACCGACTTTCCGCGCGCAGATCAGCTCGTCGGATTCTCGGTGCTAGACCGCGAAAATGGTTCGACGCGGTAGAAAGGAAGGTCGACGGGGCGGTTCGAGATACGTTAGGCGAGATATGATTTTGAACGTATTGACATATATTTGATCGACGACATGTACACGGTAAGCTATTTACATATATATATACACAAGTATGCGTCCCAGCGCTAGATTGTACAAGAGTATATCGGCGCATTCTGGTGTGGGCGCGGTCTTCGGCCGGCGTGCCGCGTTTCGCAACGCGGTAAGCGTGGCCTGGCGATACGGTTCGCGGGCTAGCCGTCGCGACGCGATTATCGCGGGCAGGCCGGATTCCCGCGCGGTGTGGTGATTTTTCGACGGAACCGTCGCAGGTTGGATGCGCGGCACCCTGTCATGTACCTTGACCCGAGAACCCGAACATGGCGGTTGCGGTTTGGTGGGTGTCACGAGGCAAGGGAGGTTGATTCCGAGCACCCGGGGGACCAGCTCGCTGACTAAGGACCTTGGCCCCGAGCGGGTCTCGACTTCCGGGCGTCCGTATGTTCAGGAAGGATCGGTGTCGGAGGCGCAGTACCCTCTCGCCGCGGCCAAGCACTCTTCGATCGGTTTTTCTGACTTCTGGGAGTGGAATATCACTGGCGCAGCGAATCGGTGTCGGAAAGCTGGCTGGTGACGGAGTCGACGTTTCTCGTCGTGACGGCCCTTACCGAGCGACTCCGCTCGCCAGCGTTATCTTTTCGGCGCTTGACGGCGGAGTCGTCGGGTTAGAGAGGACCGCGTGTCCTGCGAGTGCGCGTGCGCGCCGACTCAGCGCGTGCGATGACTCGGCGCGTCTCCTCTGACGGTGTTCGTCGCCAGGCGGTATTACGGTGTTTAAGTCTTAAAAACGGGTACCCGAGGTACCCCCGGTTATGGCCCGGCGGCCTTTCCGGCCGATTCTATTATTTTAACCTTAGGTGGTGTTGCCATGGTCAAATCAAGATTACAATGATTACTTTAAACAAAACGTTTTATTTTTTATTCCAGAATCTAATAGCAAGTGTCAATAACTTTTCGACACACTATAATAAAGTTACTATTCATTAAGTTATGAGACTTATAAGTATATAATGACTTTCAAGCCGCATAACTCGGCAAGTACAAAATAAAAATCAAATTTGTTATAATGTTTTGTAAAGCTTTTGACGTCGGTTAATAGATTCTGGACTCAAAAGTAGAAAATTCAATTAAAAAAATGTATGTGATTTTTATTTGAAGTAACACCATACAAGATTAGAATGATAGAATCAGTAAATAGATCATTTTAAATCCTGCTTTTATCTAAACCTTTATCTAAATCAATTCTTTCGAAATTGCTTATAGCAAATTTGGTTGGATGCACTAGTGAGCACTGGTGCACATTAAAACCGCCGTACACTAATCGATGAACGATATTTATTAACATAAATATATAAACAGATTAAATTGTGAAATACTTATTCGATATTTTATTATGCTATTTGATAAAATATATATTTTATTATTTATGATACTTATATTTTAATTTTTAATTATATTAGATCAGTGTACAGCGGCTTTAATATGCACCAGGCCCCACTAGTGCAGTCCAACCAAATTCGCTATTAGTTTTCGAAATATTAAATGGTTTCCACACTTTTGGAAGATCCTGTATATAATTTCAATTTTCGCAAGCACAACATTGGTATATTACGCTGCTCATGATGTAAAAAAGGAAGGTGAACCGTTGCATATAATGGCGGAGATCTATGAATCACAACCAATCAGAAATTGAACTAATTTGTGGAGCAAACTATTGCACTATTATGCTTTGGCGACTATATTGAATTTTGGAAATAATCTCAAAATTTGAATGACTAACGAGATTCCTACTATCCCCAACTCACTGCACATCTATCGGAATAGTCACCTTTCTTTTTCCGCTATGATGATATTCTTCAAGAACGACGTACTTGTGTTAATTTTTCCCCCAACTCGATAAAATGCCAATCGTATTTTGATACTTTTAGAATAGCCAAATTAACAACGATTCGAATGTTTCAACCGTGGCTTTGGATTGATTGGCTGTATTATTTAACGCCTGCAGGAAGACAATATAAATCAACACTTAAAATAGTGCATGAATTTGCTAATGAGGTAAAAGAAATAACAGATTTAAAACAGTATCAGTGTTTAAATTTTTTACATATTGTTTATTAATTCACACATTTGCAATAAACATGATAAATTCTAGGTGATAAAAAAGAAAAAGCTGGAACAACATTCAAAAACTGACCTAATCAAACTTAAAAATAAGGATAATGACATAGGTATTGCTGTAAATTATAATTATGCATACATTTTACATTTTTTTTCTTTTTCTTTATTTTATAAAATGTATTGTATTAGGTAAGAAGAAGAAGACAACGTTTCTAGATGTATTATTAGAAGAAAATGCGAAAAACGACACTCCTATGAGTGATAATGAGTTGAGAGCGCATGTCGATACGATTATGAGTGCGGTAATATCCAAAAATAAAATTAAAATTCTTCATTTATCTTAATATAAAATTTTCTCTTATATCACTCAATAATGTATTTATACAATTGTAAAATAATATGAAAATAATAACAGGGACACGGCACAACTGCAGTAGCTGTATGTTGGACACTCTTTCTCTTAGGCAATAATCCCGATCACCAGGAAAAAGTTCACGAAGAACTCGAAGAGGTTTTCAGAGATTCAGAGACACCAGCCACTAAAGAGCAGCTGAATGACTTAAAGTATCTCAGCAGAGTTATAGACGAGACGCTTCGAATATTTCCGAGTGCACCTACAATCTCGAGGAAACTAATGAAAGAAGTAAAATTAGGTAAGACATTTAATTTACCAGTTAAAAAGAAAATTTTAAAGAATTTGTTTTGTAAACGTTTAAATGTGTTTGTAAATCAATTAAATGTAATAATTTTTTTGAAGGTAATCTTTTATGGTTTGGTACTTATGAAACTTTATAAATAAGGTTCTTATTATTCTTTTTTTTAAAAAAAAATTAAAGTAATTTCTCTAAAAATACTTGTAGATAATCTTTTAAATTAAAAACTAAACTTGAATTATACTATTGCAAGATTGTTAAATTAATATTATAATCTCACATAATAGTTTAATTTTCAGATCACAAAAGCGATTATATCAATACAAAAAATCAATGTATTTTATAATGTATTTTGTGTATTATTAATCGAGGCAAATGCAATCTATAGTTAATTTATTTCTTTTATTTTAGATGACCATATTACCCTTTCCCAAAAAGATCATGAGGTCGTAGTGCCAATAGTGCTTGTACATCGAAACCCAGAGGTTTGGCCGGATCCATTAAAGTTTGATCCAGATCGCTTCCTTCCAGAGAACAAAAATAAAAAACAGTATGCCTACATTCCGTTCAGCTCTGGACCGAGAAGCTGTATAGGAAAGAAATTTGCTCTAATCGAACTGAAAATCTTAGTGGTTGCTATTCTCAGAAAATGGAAAGTAGAGAGTGAAAAAACAATGGACACGATCAAATACGGTGAAATTATCGTTTTGGTACCCTGCGAGAAATTACTTATACATTTCGTACCCAAGAAACGATATCAATTTGCCAGCAAATAAGTATATGCTTTCTATAATTTGATTTTTATAACTACTGTTATTACTCTTTTACGTATATGTATTTTATACTTACATTTTTGCTTTTGTGGTGAATAACTATCCGCTTTAATAGTTAAATATTAATATAAAAATTTTTTTTTTATTTATAATTATATATAAATTATAAACATTACAATGCCATTATTGCCCCCCACACACACCACACACACACACACACACACACACACACACACACACACACACACACACACACACACACACACACACACACACACACACACACGCCCCCACGCACCACGCACGCCCCACACGCACACATGCATACACGCACACACGCAAATTATGATAATGTCTATGCGTTTGTTTGTATTCGTGTATAAAAAGAAATGTAATTAGGTTCGATAAAAAAATAAATGAGACCCAAATTTAAAATAATTTATTTTGAACTGATTATCATTTTACGATAAAAAAATGTTGCAAAAGTTAGCAAAAAATTAGTAATTTGTGTAAAAACTGAAAATTTTTTATCTTTAACTTAAAGCAAGAACTCGTGAAAGTTATTTTAATTGATCTTTTGGACTAATAAAAAAAAAGTTTAATATGAATCACTCCAAGAAGTTTAATTATTTGAAGTATTAAAAATTCATATTTTTGGTAAATCGGTAAATTATAATTTTACACTAATGATTAAAATTTCATTATTTGAACAACATAAAAAGGTAGATAAAGGGATGTAATAAATAAATATTATTATTGTATGTATAATTAATAAATACGAATCTCGAGAATAGTCTAAAAAGTTTTATAGTGTTTGCGCGCGATCGATGCAGAAGGCGAAAGAATATTGTGTACGAATGCACATAATAATGCGTATACACCATATTAAAATAATTCTTTTTAATTTTGTAATTTTACTTATTATTTTTATACTGTTTGAAAACTAATAAACGTATACTTAATCAAAAATAAAGGGTTTCCAGAATGCCGAAAATTTACAAGTTATCAACACAAAGATACAATACTTTTTTCAAATTTTTGTGTAATTTATATAAAGAATAATAAAAAGAAATATGCTTATCGTATCTTTGGATAGTTGAATTTTTTTGCACCTTAATTCTAGTCTTCAAATTGCATTATAAAAAAAATTACAACAATGTAAAAATTGCATAGGGTACATCCTATTCATATGTGAAGAGCTAGAATTAAAATAGTGATTAAAAAAAACTCTATATACGGTATGTTATAGTTTTTTATCTCTGGATTTGTTGGTTTGCAAAAGCTAATTGATAGTGGTGGTACTCAGCATTACAATACTTGCTAAACTGAAAATAATGTATCTGACAGTAAGTTATTGTATAAAGATTTTTACACAATGTACATTTATTTTTATTTTATAAAGTATAGGAAGAGATACGTCTACAGGTATCTTTAAATAAATGTCTTTATAACATAAAATTTATTACTTAATTCCATTACTTTCTATACTATTATCTATACTTTCTATACTATACGTTTTATTTAAAATGTCTTAATAATTTATAAAAAATCTTTATTGAAGTTTACTTAAAATCAAAGTTAAATAAAAAATGTTTCTTTATTTTTTAATCATTTCTTTAATTTATATAAATTTGTAACAATTATGTTAAAAATTTTTATACATAATCACAAAAAACAATATTTAAACCGTAATGGGCACACTTCCAAATAATAACTTAACGGTCACATATATAGAGTCCACTGGAACCCCTGCACAAAATCAGTCGCCATTTGCCAACTTTTTGATATTTCGCAAAAATTTTTCTGGTCATACATTGAGATCGGTTCATTATCATCCAATAATTTTTTTTTCTAAATTAGAATTTAACATAATGTCAGCATAATGAAAAAATTCAAATAAAAAGCTGCTAAATTTAACTGTTTATAAAAATATTAGTAAAATTTTTAATTTCTGAGATTATTCAACAAAAATTTAGGGGTGTATTCTCAAGATAGTATATTTTTAGATAAAAATTAGTTTTATAAAGGGTTGTTCGATTTTGCGTAATTAAAAATTCAAATAAAAGACTGCTAAATTTGACTGTTTATTAAAATATTAGTAAAACATTTAATTTTTGAGATAATTCAACAAAAATTTAGGGGTGTATTCTTAAGATAGTATACTTTCAGATAAAAATTAATTTTATAGAAGGTTGTTTAATTTTGAATAGTTTGTGTAGCGTTAAAGTTAGAGTAGCGTCCAAAAGATCGCGGGTGAATATTACGGGTTAATAAATAAATAAAAAAATAAAAAAATATATATATACATACATATATATATATATATGTATATATATACATATATATATATATATATATATATATACACAAAATATATATATATATATATATATATATATATTACAGGGTGCGAGAAAAGTTCCCGGGGCGGCGAAATATCTCGAAAACTAAGCATTTTAGAAAAAAATGTTTCAGATAAAAGTTGTAGGGTTTCAAAAGATCTATTTACTGATCTTATCAGTTTAACCTTGGATAGCGTCGCCAAGGTCAGATCAAAATCACATTAACTTTTTTAAATGGAACTGCCTACTTTTTATTGCATATTCTTGTAGCTTATCTCAAGACCTTTCCAAAATACTATAAACAAATTTTTTTCGCTAAGTATTTTTCGAGTTGTGAAGCTTGAAGGTTACAGTACATTACAGCTTTCAAGCCTCACAACTCGGAAAATACTCAACGAAAATAAACTTTCTTGTATTGTTTTGGAAAGGTCTCAAAATCGATTACAAGAAAATGCAATAAAAAATATGCAGGGTGTTTAAAAAGTCCCGGACCGGTTGAATGTCGCGGACTTTTTGAACACCCTGCATATTTTTTTTGCATTTTCTTGTAATCGATTTCAAGACCTTTCCAAAACACTACAAGAAAGTTCATTTTCGTTGAGTATTTTCCGAGTTGTGAGGCTTGAAAACTGTAATGTACTGTAACTTTCAAGCTTCACAACTCGAAAAATACTTAACGAAAATACATTTGTTTATAGTGTTTTGGAAAGGTCTCGAGATAAGCTACAAGAATATGTAATAAAAAGTATACAGTTCCATTTAAAAAAGTTGATGTGATTTCGATCTGACCTTGGCGACGCTATCCAAGGTTAAACTGATAAGATCAGTAAATAGATCTTTTGAAACCCTACAACTTTTATCTGAAACATTTTTTTCTAAAATGCTTAGTTTTCGAGATATTTCGCCGTCCCGGAACTTTTCTCGCACCCTGTATATGTATGTATGTATATATATGCATATACATACATACATACATATATATATATATATATATATATATATACAGGGTGATTCAGAATAACCTAATGTCCTTGAAGAGACATATTCCTGAGGTTATTCTGAAACAACTTTTCCTTAGGCAAAAATTTGTCCGAAGCTTAGTTTTTAAATTATAAAAGAAAATAGTTATCCAATAACCGGGCGCGTATAGCGGTAAGACAGAGCCGGTACAATTCCCCGTTCAATATGGGCGATTACGTGAGACGATCGCAATGGTCAGCTGACAGTTCGAACACTCGTTTCCATTCCTCCCCCCTCTCTCTCCCGCTCTCTTAAAACCTGTATTCCATTCTCATTCTCATTTTTTTCTTATTTATTTAACAATTCATGCACTGACACTAAAATAATGCTAGAATTTTAAACGATGTTTAATTATTTGACGTCTTCGTTTTAATAATTTTGTACGAGTAAAAAAAAATTTTTTTTTAAATCTAAAATAGCGTATTTAAAATGCGTGATTGAAAAATAAAAATGCAGAGTGAAAGAGATATAGAAAGAGACAAGTTTGATGAAATTTGAACGTTTATACTCACTTCATCGTCCTGCACAGCAATCAGCTTTATCTTCACAAAAACAGAATATTCATAGACTCAAGGTTTTCCTCTTTTCTTCTTAGATTACATCACTTGTCACATTTACTGCAATCATTCTCTTGATCAAAAATTACTAACGCATCACTTTATACAAATCACTATCGTCAATTATTATTAGTCACTACTTATCACGCGTGAGAATTACTCAAAAAAAGAAACACGTGTTTACACGACGAACACACGACAAAGAGGTTAGATTAGGTTATATCCTCTTTGCTTTACGAGCGAGCAGTCGACTAGTTTTATTGTTTGCGGTATCACTGCGTAATCAACGTTCTAAAAGTCAGAACGCGATAATTAAGAATTAAAAATACTGTTGCGCCTGTGACCATGAACTCGAAGATTTTATGGTTATCCCGGACGAGCCCCCAAACGTTGCACTCGCGTCGCGTTCACGGTTCACGTTTCTCGACCGACTGTCTTTTGTCTCATATCAAACTCAGTCTTTCGGCCGTCAAAAACCGGAATGATCTTGAAATTTTCGAGATCACGGTCGCATGCACGTATTTCATTTTTTGAGTAATTCTCACGCGTGATTAGTAGTGATTAATAGTAATCGACGATAATGATTTGTATAAAGTGATGCGTTAGTATTTTTCAATCAAAAGAATGATTGCAGTTTATGTGACAAATGATGTGATTTAGGAAAAAAAAAGAAGAATTTAGAGTTTAATATGGATATTTTGTCTTCGTGAAGATAAAGGCTGATTGCTGTGCAGGATGATGAGTATACACGTTTAAATTTGATCGGACTCGTCTCTTTCTCTTTCTCTCTCACTCTGCATTTTTATTTTTCAATCACGCATTTTAAATATGGTATTTTTGCTTTTTGTTGTATCTCTTCTGATACGTGGGATAGTGATCATTTTTCTATTACAACGCATATTAATGGTAAAGTTAAAGTACGCGGATCATTTGTGTATAAATGGCCGTTAAACGATAGTGTATTGCGAGAATTTTCTGCTTTATGTATGATGGATTCTTTTACTATTAACAATCTTAAAGGTACCCACATAGCACGTAATATTTCTGTGATATCACAGAATCATTGCAATATCACAGAAATATTACATATTATTGTGAAATATCACAGAAATATTACTGTGATATTACACAGTGATAATGACATTGAAATATTCCACTGATATCACAGAAATATCACAAAAATATTACTGTGATATTACACAGTGATAATAACATTAAAATATTCCAGTGATATCATTGCAATATATTGTTGCAATATTTAATTCCAAAGAACAAGGTAATGTCAAATGACGTTTTTATTATGTCTTATTAATGCAACGTCACTATCTCTTTGATTAATTTCGATATTTTTAGTATCCTTAATATTCTTGGTAATTTCGGTATCCTATAGAAGAAATCAAGTTACAAATAAAATAATTATGTCTTTGCCCTTTCGTGGAATAAAAGTGAAAGTTAAGAAAAAAAATTAATTAACTTTATTATTAGTTTAGATATTTACTTAGTTTATCCCTTAAACTGTATATATGTATATACTATAATGTACGTTCTTCTATGTAATCTATCAATTTAATTATTGCTTTACAACTCGATCAATAATGATTTTATTAAAAAATTACAGAAAAACCTTTGTATTTGTCTTATTGCCATTTATAATTTTTACAGGAGCACAAAAATCGATTTTAATTTTTAAAAATTTTTATCATAAGGTATTTAAAAAAAAAATGTTTACAAAAAGTTTTGTTAATACACATTTAATATTCACTTGGCAATAAATATTTCAAAATATATTTAGAAATTTTTGAAAAAAATATACATTTTTACGTCGTTTAATATTTACTGCTCGGTACATTATTTTGTGAAATAGTTTATTCATTAATTTTGATTAGACTATTAAACACTACAGTAAAAGGTTTTTCAAGTTTTTTAAAATATTAAATTTCCAATAAATTTTTCTTTAGATTTCATTTTTTTTTCAACTCTATTAAAAAATATGATTATACATTTTCTATCATTAATTAGGTATTTTATAATGTTCATTAATTATATGTATGTATATAATGTTGCGGCTCGGTCACCGACCGTCACAACATACGACGAAACAAGTGAGCGCATGCACAGCCGCTATGCGATCCCGCCGTGTGTATAAGACTCCACGCAAACAAGTGAGTGCTGGCACCACCGCTAGGTGGCCGCGCCGCTGGAGACCTTCTCGTGAGTCAAGTGCAGCCACAGGTGTTATATCTAGATGCCACTGCGGCCGACCGAGCCGACTCACCACGAATCACTAGCTCACACTTCAGTGAGATTTTAAAGAAAATCGTTGCTTGTTGTAATTTGAAAACGAATACTCGTTCTAATTTTTTTCCCAATGTGACGTCCCTTGAAAAAAAAGTTGATAAACTTGTTTTAATGAACTGATTTCTGATCAGTAACGGATTATATTTTGTCAGTTAACTGATAAAACATCATCAGTTACTGATCAGTAATCAGTTTATTGAAACAAGTTTATCAACTTTTTTTTCAAGGGGTACGTGTGGAACGCTGTTTTATATTTTTACATGTAAATAAAATTTTATATTTTTACATGTAAATAATATTTTGTATTGTTATTTAATCTTGAACATAAATTAAAATTATAATTCAAATTGAATCTTTTTTAACAAAAATGAAAAAGGATACAAGAGATTTTTTTTTGTAAATTAAACATTTATTACGTTTACATTATTGTATTGTTTTAATAAATATAATTATTTTTTTCTATGTCTAATATATATTACATATAACAATATGAAAATAATATTAAGAATAACAATAAAAATAAAATAAAGTAAAATGATTTATTTATTTAATTTCTTGCAATATTATTTAAATATCACATAAACATCACAGAAATATTTTGAAATATGACAGTAATATTACTATGAAATATCACAGTAATATTATAGTGATGCGTTTTCGCGGACATTTTGATATTACTGTGATATCACAGTAATATTTCGTGATATTTCTGCAATATTTCATTTGTAATATTGCAATGTAAAAGTGATATTGCTGTGATATCACTGCAATATTACGTGCTATGTGGGTAATAACACGATTGAAAAATATGAATTTTTTTTTTAACAATATCAGGGACAAGTTATACAACTTTATACCTAAAAATCGAAAAAACCCCAGAACAATACATCACAGGCATGGTCATTCTTGAACCAACCCCCCGTAGTGGAATAAGACTTGCCAAAAAACCTTAGAAATAGAAAAAGAGTCATCCAAAATTTCAAAAAATGTCCCAATGTTAATAATTATAATGAATACTTAGCGGTCAAAAATTCTTGTAATAAAATTTTTAAAAAACAGAAAAGGAAAGGATGGCAGATTTTCTGCAACTTCTTTAATAGTAAGACGCCTACAACGGAAGTATGGTCACTTATCAAAACTTTTAAAAAACGAAATTCAATTGTATTGTCCTCACAGCTGGATCCCAACGATACTGTAAAATCCCAAAAAGCTTTTATCAAAAAATTTTGTCCCGCGTCTTACTTACCGGGCCCCGTTGAGCTGTTGACAAATGATGTTAAAGAATCTCAAATATCTCATCCTTCTCTAAATTTCCACTCCAGCAAGGATTTCAAGCATGATAATCCCATCTCTGCTAACGAGATTATCAAAGAAATCAGGAACTCCAAGATGAGTTCAGCTCCTGGCATTGATCAATTTAGCTGTCGCATCCTTAGAGCTTTGCCTGAAAGTTAAATTAACATTCTAACTTACATTTTTAATCACATTCTCTTTGAGGGAGTTTATCCAAATTCATGGAGACGCTCACTTATTGTACTAATTCCGCAGGCACATAACTCAGGGGTCAGGCCCATTGCTTTGCTCTCTTGTGTTTTTAAAATTTTAGAAGGTTATATATTCAAGACTATAATGGTATCTGGAGGCTAGTCGCATTATTCTTGACTTTCAGTCGGGCTTCAGATCGGGTAAATCTTGTGCTGACATTCTAGTATTGCTATTCTGCTTTGTTCCGACAAACTTCGCTCGAGATGAATGTGTTTCATGCTTCTTCTTCCTTGATGTAAAGAGCGCATTTGATAATGTTATCCCGCAGCTACTCTATCGTGATTTAATCGAAATCGGAATTCCTATACCTATCTGCAAGTTTATAGAAAATATGACTGCGGAAAGAGAACTTCACTTTTTCGTGGATGGTCAGCTTAAAGATCCTTATTTAGTACACAAAGGCACCCCTCAAGGCTCCACGCTGAGCCCCATAATGTTCATTATTTATTTAAGAAAAATCGGTGATACACAAGGACGCAAACATTTTGCAGTACACTGATGACATTGTTATCTTTGCTGCCTCTCCAAACGTGGACGTGGCCATTCAGACTGTCCAGGAATTTGTAACGCGAATTGAAAATTTTCTCAAACTTAGAGGTCTTGACCTTTCTCCGGATAAATCGCAACATCTAGTCTTTTTCAACAAAAAAAGCGCACCTATTAATTCCCAAGATACGTATATGTATTAAAACTTAGTGGTGCCCAGGGTTGAAGAGGCTAAATTTCTTGGAATTTGGTTAGACAGAAAATTGAAAAGAAATATTCATTTAGATCGTCTTATTTCTAAGGGCCGTAAAATAGCGGATATTATTACAATGCTCTTAGGATTATGGTGGGGTTCTCATCCTACTCTCCTTCTTAGGATATACAGATCCATGTTTAGAGGTGCCGTCGAATATGGATCTCATGCTTTTTGCATGGAAACCTGCTCTCTAAAGTTCCTCAAGTTCAAGAGACTAATGCATCGTATTATAAGCACTGCCTTAGGCTATCGAATATCTACTCCTATTAACGTGATGTTTTCTGAAGCCTGCGAACTACCTCTAAATATTTGCTTTATATGTTTAGCTTTCAAATGTGCTATTAAATGCTTTTCTAACCAAACTAACCCGGTTACACATTATGTGTTTAGCATTCGCTTCTAGAAGGAGAAGTGATAAACTCAATCTTTTAAAAACGTTTTTTATTTTTGAACGCTATACTCAATTTCGCTACTTAAGGAATGTAATATTCAGCAGCTTAACTCCTCCAGACTCTCTGCTCAATTACTATGCCGCTATCTATAGGCCTACTATTGATACTAATCTCCATCATCTCGTGAGTAAGGATGATTCAGATGCGGAAATTCAGCAAATCTTTCTTGCACATAGAGAGCGATTTTGCAACTCTTTAATGGAGATCTTTACAGACGGCTCTAAGTCACTCAAAAACTGCCGCGCTATGGCAGCTGTTTATCTGCCTCATATTAAAGCAGCTATAACTCATAAACTTTCAATCTCCATATTCTCCGCTGAGGCCTTGGCCCTGTTTCAGACCATTAAATTTACATCTGAGGACGCCACTATCTATACGGATTCACTCATTGTTTTGAAAGCGATTGAGAGTTTTTCCACTAAAAATAATAATTATCTGATTTCTCGTATAAAACAGAAATTATTCGAAAAAGATCACAGGATATCAACATAACTATAGTCTAGATCCCAGTTCACAAGAGTATCTTTGGCAATAAAGAAGCAGATAAAGCGGCTATTTTAGCTGTCAACAAAGGATATAAGCCCAATCCTCTACTTCCGTACACAGATCTCCATTCCCAAGCCAAAAATTTCAGAGATCGGCGGTTTTTCGAATATCTGAATGCTGCTGCTGACTAAAAGGGACATCTTCATTCGACGATGTATCAAAACAGGAATAAAGCTCCTACCAAAACCTGGTTCTACAAGATGCCACTCGAAAGGGAGGAAATTGTACTAATTAATCGCAGTGGACACTATAACCTTAACTACAATCTCTATAGAAAATATTTAATCAACACTCCTGCCTGCTCATGTGACTACAGCAAACAGGACATCAATCATGTTCTTTTTATTTATCCCTTGACTAAAAGTATGTCGCTCAAACTCCTAAAACATATTAGCAAAAGTTCCCTTGTCGTCCTTTAGATATCTTGTTTGTTTTAACCAATCCAAGCCCTAAAATATGTCGTCTTATTTTGGCATTTCTGAAATCTGCTCAGTTATCCAATTGATTCCTTCCGCATTACAAGCGTTCGTCAGTGAGTTCGTTCCTCTTGCGCATTCAAGGGGAGGGCACTTCCGAATTTCAAATAGGACTATACGCACATGTGCCCATAATAGCAGAATTTAAAGTTTTTTCGAAAACAATTTTGAGTAGTTTGATCGCCAGATTAAACAGTTGTTACGATCAATCAGTTCATTGTACCATTGTCGTATTGCTCCTGTGTATAGTAGGGCGGGTACCAAGAATCTAGAAGGAAGGAAGAAAGGTCGGTTAAGGATCACGGCGGAAGATCGCGATGCGTCGTAGCGCATTTCAACTCACATTCTTATCATCTCGTACGAGTGTTTGATGCGAGCGAATGTTTTGATATTGTCGTGAACTGCCGAAAGTGAAGTGTTGGCCTTCGTACCAACATCCGTCGTGTCGAATGCATAGTAGGAAGTCGTGTCGCGTTTAATCGTGTTTTGCAGCTTCTCCGTTATTTCCTTTTCCGAGTTTCCGACACGCGTGAGCACCGAGAGGATTTCGAGAGTCCCGAAAACGAAGGATCGCACGTTTGTAGCAAGTATGAATCAAGACAAATCGTGAATCTTGAATCTTGAACTCCTCCGTGTCCCTCAGATGGCAATAGACGATCGGTCAGACATTAGTAATATCTTTGCCAACACTATATACAGGGTGATTCAGGATAACATTGTGTCTTTGACGAGACATATTCCTGAGGTTATTCTAAAACAACTTTTCCTTTAGTAGAAACTTGTCCGAAGCGTAGTTTTTAAATAAGAAAAGGAAATAGTTATCCAATAACCGGGCGCGTGAGGCAGGGACGGCGCAATTCACCATTCGATATGGGCAATTACGTGAGGCGATCGCAATAATAAGCTGACAACTAGAACACAAGTTTCTCTCCCTTCCCCCTCTTTCTCACTCTCTCACCCGTTCTTTCAAAGCCTCTATCCCATTCTCATTCTCATTTTTTTCTTATTTATTTATCAATTCAAACACTAAGACTAAAATAATGCTAGAATTAAAAACGATATTTAATTATTTTACGTCTTGCTTTAAATAATTCTGTACGTGTAGAAAATATTTTTTTTAGTCAAAAATACCATATTTAAAATGCGTGATTGAAAAATAAAAATGCAGAGTGAGAGAGAAAGAGAAAGAGACGAGTCCGATCAAATTTAAACGTGTATACTCATCATCCTGCACAGCAATCAGCCTTTATCTTCACGAAGACAAAATATCCATATTAAACTCTAAATTCTTCTTTTTTTTTCCTAAATCACATCATTTGTCACATAAACTGCAATCATTCTTTTGATTGAAAAATACTAACGCATCACTTTATACAAATCATTATCGTCGATTACTATTAATCACTACTAATCACGCGTGAGAATTACTCAAAAAATGAAATACGTGCATGCGACCGTGATCTCGAAAATTTCAAGATCATTCCGGTTTTTGACGGCCGAAAGACTGAGTTTGATATGAGACAAAAGACAGTCGGTCGAGAAACGTGAACCGTGAACGCGACGCGAGTGCAACGTTTGGGGGCTCGTCCGGGATAACCATAAAATCTTCGAGTTCATGGTCACAGGCGCAACAGTATTTTTAATTCTTAATTATCGCGTTCTGACTTTTAGAACGTTGATTACGCAGTGATACCGCAAACAATAAAACTAGTCGACTGCTCGCTCGTAAAGCAAAGAGGATATAACCTAACCTAACCTCTTTGTCGTGTGTTCGTCGTGTAAACACGTGTTTCTTTTTTTGAGTAATTCTCACGCGTGATAAGTAGTGACTAATAATAATTGACGATAGTGATTTGTATAAAGTGATGCGTTAGTAATTTTTGATCAAGAGAATGATTGCAGTAAATGTGACAAGTGATGTAATCTAAGAAGAAAAGAGGAAAACCTTGAGTCTATGAATATTCTGTTTTTGTGAAGATAAAGCTGATTGCTGTGCAGGACGATGAAGTGAGTATAAACGTTCAAATTTCATCAAACTTGTCTCTTTCTATATCTCTTTCACTCTGCATTTTTATTTTTCAATCACGCATTTTAAATACGCTATTTTAGACTTAAAAAAAATATTTTTTTACTCGTACAAAATTATTAAAACGAAGACGTCAAATAATTAAACATCGTTTATAATTCTAGCATTATTTTAGTGTCAGTGCATGAATTGTTAAATAAATAAGAAAAAAATGAGAATGAGAATGGAATACAGGTTTTAAGAGAGCGGGAGAGAGAGGGGGGAGGAATGGAAACGAGTGTTCGAACTGTCAGCTGACCATTGCGATCGTCTCACGTAATCGCCCATATTGAACGGGGAATTGTACCGGCTCTGTCTTACCGCTATACGCGCCCGGTTATTGGATAACTATTTTCTTTTATAATTTAAAAACTAAGTTTCGGACAAATTTTTGCCTAAGGAAAAGTTGTTTCAGAATAACCTCAGGAATATGTCTCTTCAAGGACATTAGGTTATTCTAAATCACCCTGTATATATATATATATATATATATATATATATATGTATGTATGTATGTATAAGCATATATATACATACATCCATATATATATATATATATATATATATACATATATATATATATATATATATATATATATATATATATATATATATATATATATGTATGTATATATATATTTATTTATTCTTTTATTTATTTATTAACCCGTTATATTCACCCGCGATCTTTTGGACGCTACTCTAACTTTAACGCTACACAAACTATTCAAAATTAAACAACCTTCTATAAAATTAATTTTTATCTGAAAGTATACTATCTTGAGTATACACCCCTAAATTTTTGTTGAATTATCTCAAAAATTAAATGTTTTACTAATATTTTAATAAACAGTCAAATTTAGCAGTCTTTTATTTGAATTTTTAATTATGCAAAATCGAACAACCCTTTATAAAACTAATTTTTATCTAAAAGTATACTATCTTGAGAATACACCCCTAAATTTTTGTTGAATAATCTCAGAAATTAAAAATTTTACTAATATTTTTATAAACAGTTAAATTTAGCAGCTTTTTATTTGAATTTTTTCATTATGCTAACATTATGTTAAATTCTAATTTAGAAAAAAAAATTATTGGATGATAATGAACCGATATCAAGGTATGACCTGAAAAATTTTTGCGAAATATCAAAAAGTTGGCGACTGATTTTGTGCAGGGGTTCCAGTGGACTCTATATATGTGACCGTTATGTTATTATTTGGAAGTGTGCCCATTACGGTTTAAATATTGTTTTTTGTGATTATGTATAAAAATTTTTAAAATAATTGTTACAAATTTATATAAATTAAAGAAATGATTAAAAAATAAAGAAACATTTTTTATTTAACTTTGATTTTAAGTAAACTTCAATAAAGATATTTTATAAATTATTAAGACATTTTAAATAAAACGTATAGTATAGAATAGTATAGAAAGTAATATAGTCTATAATAATATAGAAAGTAATGGAATTAAGTAATAAATTTTATGTTATAAAGACATTTATTTAAAGATACCTGTAGACGTATCTCTTCCTATACTTTATAAAATAAAAATAAATGTACATTGTGTAAAAATCTTTATACAATAACTTACTGTCAGATACATTATTTTCAGTTTAGCAAGTATTGTAATGCTGAGTACCACCACTATCAATTAGCTTTTGCAAACCAACAAATCCAGAGATAAAAAACTATAACATACCGTATATAGAGTTTTATTTTAATCACTATTTTAATTCTAGCTCTTCACATATGAATAGGATGTACCCTATGCAATTTTTACATTGTTGTAATTTTTTTTATAATGCAATTTGAAGACTAGAATTAAGGTGCAAAAAAATTCAACTATCCAAAGATACGATAAGCATATTTCTTTTTATTATTCTTTATATAAATTACACAAAAATTTGAAAAAAGTATTGTATCTTTGTGTTGATAACTTGTAAATTTTCGGCATTCTGGATGCCCCTTTATTTTTGATTAAGTATACGTTTATTAGTTTTCAAACAGTATAAAAATAATAAGTAAAATTACAAAATTAAAAAGAATTATTTTAATATGGTGTATACGCATTATTATGTGCATTCGTACACAATATTCTTTCGCCTTCTGCATCGATCGCGCGCAAACACTATAAAACTTTTTAGACTATTCTCGAGATTCGTATTTATTAATTATACATACAATAATAATATTTATTTATTACATCCCTTTATCTACCTTTTTATGTTGTTCAAATAATGAAATTTTAATCATTAGTGTAAAATTATAATTTACCGATTTTCCAAAAATATGAATTTTTAATACTTCAAATAATTAAACTTCTTCGAGTGATTCATATTAAACTTTTTTTTTCTTAGTCCAAAAGATCATTTAAAATAACTTTCACGAGTTCTTGCTTTAAGTTAAAGATAAAAAATTTTCAGTTTTTACACAAATTACTAATTTTTTGCTAACTTTTGCAACATTTTTTTATCATAAAATGATAATCAGTTCAAAATAAATTATTTTAAATTTGGGTCTCATTTATTTTTTTATCGAACCTAATTACATTTCTTTTTATACACGAATACAAACAAACGCATAGACATTATCATAATTTGCGTGTGTGCGTGTATGCATGTGTGCGTGTGTGCGTGCGTGCGTTTGTGTGGGGGTGTGTGTGTGTGTGTGTGTGTGTGTGTGTGTGTGTGTAATAATGGCATTGTAATGTTTATAATTTATATATAATTATTAATAAAAAAAAATTTTTATATTAATATTTAACTATTAAAGCGGATAGTTAGGTTAGGTTAACCTAACCTAATATATACATTAATGAATGCAATCAGTAATACATTACACACGTATACATTAATGTAAACAGTATATAAAGTAAACAGTATAAAAATAATTTTTAATGTTTTATTACAGTAAGTAATGAATTGAGCCAATAACAAACCAATATTGAGTCAATAATAAGTTAGTATTTAATAATTAAGCACTAGTCAAATAATCACTGAAATAATATTAGTACAGCAGACGAGGATATTACGGTTACTGTCGACATTACGGCTACCCCCATGTAAAATATTGATTACAACAAAGTTATACATTAAATAAACATTGATGCCATATTCTTTCTTCTCTTTTTTTTAATCATTATAAATTTCTTAGTCATTATTAGTATAAAATAACGACAAAAGCGTTGTTTTACTTACCGTTGTTCTGCTCCTTGGCGTGGCGACTCAACAGATTCTTTTTTGGTCTGACTCTATCCTACGTCGCGGTCTGTTAGCGGTGTTATTCCAGTTGTGCATATCACTCATATATATATCACGTACGTTAAAACGAGACTCTACCTGGCGATGATTTGGTGGGAGAGACCAGGCCTGGATTAAGACTAAGATTCAGGCTTTCTTTAAGCAACTAAATTTGTACCGCCCGTATTCAAGCCTCAAATAGAACTTAAAGTAATCAAATTCTGTATTCTCATGTTTTTTACGTTATTTCATTTCTAAGTATAATTGTAAGGTTAACTATAATTACAAATGTTAAAATGTCCAAGCATGTAGACCGCGTAAAAACAAAACTATTCTATTTAAAATTTTAATTTGCCTAGTTTTATTAATATGCTATACATATGAACATTTTGCAAAATTATATACTGTATACAAAACATATATTTACTATAATGTACTATTTGAAACTTATGATTATATCTTTTACCGTTTCGACAATACGACCTCATAAATTGGAAAAATTGATTTTTTTCCATAACGTGTTTCATCCCCTTAACGGTTATATAGGCCCGTATAAAAAATACATGTCCCAAATTCTTATCTGCACTGCAGCATAATAAAAATCAAAATCGAAAGGGGACACGTCGGAACCTTTCCTTGATAGATGTTAAATCGGCCCAGGATGAAAGGCTCTCTTGAATTTAAAGCGAGAGAATTACAATCGTTTCAAGAGGGTTTCGGTAATCAAGTTTGGTAGGCGTTTCCCAAGAAAAAGTTTTGCAAGAAATAAGGTAAATGATACAATTTGTGACAATCATGTCTCTTATTTTCAATAAATATATTAATAAAGATCAATATTCATAAATAAGTGTGTGTGTGTGTGTGTGTGTGTGTGTGTGTGTGTGTGTGTGTGTGTGTGTGTGTGTGTGTGTAAAATATACAAATAATAAGAATTCTTATATTGTGCAACCAAAAATATCTACAACAGCGCAATCAGAAATAATTACTAAAACAAATTTTGCACCTATTGCTTCAAATCTTGAAAATGAGATATTTCAAGTTTGTGAACAAGCAAAGGAATATAATAAATCTATACTACCACCATTGTTATTATGTGAACTTTGTAATTTTAGCATAAGTCAAACAATTACTACATCAAGAGATAGTACACCATCTCCAGCATTACAAACATTAACAGGAAATAAAAAGGTTAACCGTAAAACATAAAATAATACCTATTATGAACATTTCCTTGTAATTTTAAGCGATTATTTTCAATACTGTATGGTTAATCGAGAAAATTCTCAACAAACTCTTTAAATTCTTAAGAATTTGACACCTGATATTTTGGTTGAGCGAGTTTAAAAACCGTTTTTAAATCTATCTACATATCCCAGTAAGCAAGAAAATCACAAAAGCACTTTCGACAACGCCGGTAGCGGTATAATGAATGTCCTAAGGCGCTTTAATATTATTACAGATAATTGAAATATTTTAGAGAAACAGATTCTCTGAAAGCATCTTGCAGCTGTTCCAACTGCTTCTTTGAAT